>NW_027364754.1:0-179687 GCF_046119375.1 Phyllobates terribilis
TCTCCGCATTGCAAGGTGCAATTCTGAAATTTTTTGCTTTTTCCTGCTCCTCTTAGCATGATAAAGAAGATTCAAAGAGAGTGAGATGCCAGCTCCTTTCATTCAGTCAGTAGCTTCAATCATTTCTGGTATATGAATAACATGATGTTTTTCAATGGCAAAAATCAATGAATATTGTAAATGCACAAACAGTAATTTCTCCGCATTGCAAGGTGCAATTCTGAAATTTTTTGCTTTTTCCTGCTCCTCTTAGCATGATAAAGAAGATTCAAAGAGAGTGAGATGCCAGCTCCTTTCATTCAGTCAGTAGCTTCAATCATTTCTGGACGTTTTTCAATGGCAAAAATCAATGAATATTGTAAATGCACAAACAGTAATTTCTCCGCATTGCAAGATGCAATTCTGAAATTTTTTGGTTTTTCCTGCTCCTCTTAGCATGATAAAGAAGATTCAAAGAGAGTGAGATGCCAGCTCCTTTCATTCAGTCAGTAGCTTCAGTCATTTCTGGACGTTTTTCAATGGCAAAAATCAATGAATATTGTAAATGCACAAACAGTAATTTCTCCGCATTGCAAGGTGCAATTCTGAAATTTTCTGCTTTTTCCTGCTCCTCTTAGCATGATAAAGAAGATTCAAAGAGAGTGAGATGCCAGCTCCTTTCTTTCAGTCAGTAGCTTCAAACATTTCTGGTATAAACATTTCTGGACGTTTTTCAATGGCAAAAATCAATGAATATTGTAAATGCACAAACAGTAATATCTCCACATTGCAAGGTGCAATGCTGAAATTTTTTGCTTTTTCCTGCTAATCCTAGCATGATAAAGAAGATTCAAATAGAGTGAGATGCCAGCTCCTTTCATTCAGTCAGTAGCTTCAAACATTTCTGGACGTTTTTCATTGGCAAAAATCAATGAATATTGTAAATGCACAAACAGTAATATCTCCACATTGCAAGGTGCAATTCTGAAATTTTTTGCTTTTTCCTGCTAATCCTAGCATGATAAAGAAGATTCAAAGAGAGTGAGATGTCAGCTCCTTTCATTCAGTCAGTAGCTTCAAACATTTCTGGTATATGAATAACATGATGTTTTTCAATGGCAAAAATCAATGAATATTGTAAATGCACAAACAGTAATATCTCCACATTGCAAGGTGCAATTCTGAAATTTTTTGCTTTTTCCTGCTAATCCTAGCATGATAAAGAAGATTCAAAGAGAGTGAGATGCCAGCTCCTTTCATTCAGTCAGTAGCTTCAAACATTTCTGGACGTTTTTCAATGGCAAAAATCAATGAATATTGTAAATGCACAAACAGTAATATCTCCACATTGCAAGGTGCAATTCTGAAATTTTTTGCTTTTTCCTGCTACTCCTAGCATGATAAAGAAGATTCAAAGAGAGTGAGATGCCAGCTCCTTTCATTCAGTCAGTAGCTTCAATCATTTCTGGACGTTTTTCAATGGCAAAAATCAATGAATATTGTAAATGCACAAACAGTAATTTCTCCGCATTGCAAGGTGCAATTCTGAATTTTTTTGCTTTTTCCTGCTCCTCTTAGCATGGTAAAGAAGATTCAAAGAGAGTGAGATGCCAGCTCCTTTCATTCAGTCAGTAGCTTCAGTCATTTCTGGACGTTTTTCAATGGCAAAAATCAATGAATATTGTAAATGCACAAAAAGTAATTTCTCCGCATTGCAAGGTGCAATTCTGAAATTTTTTGCTTTTTCCTGCTCCTCTTAGCATGATAAAGAAGATTCAAAGAGAGTGAGATGCCAGCTCCTTTCATTCAGTCAGTAGCTTCAAACATTTCTGGTATAAACATTTCTGGACGTTTTTCAATGGCAAAAATCAATGAATATTGTAAATGCACAAACAGTAATATCTCCACATTGCAAGGTGCAATTCTGAAATTTTTTGCTTTTTCCTGCTAATCCTAGCATGATAAAGAAGATTCAAATAGAGTGAGATGCCAGCTCCTTTCATTCAGTCAGTAGCTTCAAACATTTCTGGACGTTTTTCAATGGCAAAATTCAATGAATATTGTAAATGCACAAACAGTAATATCTCCACATTGCAAGGTGCAATTCTGAAATTTTTTGCTTTTTCCTGCTAATCCTAGCATGATAAAGAAGATTCAAAGAGAGTGAGATGCCAGCTCCTTTCATTCAGTCAGTAGCTTCAATCATTTCTGGACGTTTTTCAATGGCAAAAATCAATGAATATTGTAAATGCACAAACAGTAATTTCTCCGCATTGCAAGGTGCAATTCTGAAATTTTTTGCTTTTTCCTGCTCCTCTTAGCATGATAAAGAAGATTCAAAGAGAGTGAGATGCCAGCTCCTTTCATTCAGTCAGTAGCTTCAATCATTTCTGGATGTTTTTCAATGGCAAAAATCAATGAATATTGTAAATGCACAAACAGTAATTTCTCCGCATTGCAAGGTGCAATTCTGAAATTTTTTGCTTTTTCCTGCTCCTCTTAGCATGATAAAGAAGATTCAAAGAGAGTGAGATGCCAGCTCTTTCATTCAGTCAGTAGCTTCAATCATTTCTGGTATATTAATAACATGATGTTTTTCAATGGCAAAAATCAATGAATATTGTAAATGCACAAACAGTAATTTCTCCGCATTGCAAGGTGCAATTCTGAAATTTTTTGCTTTTTCCTGCTCCTCTTAGCATGATAAAGAAGATTCAAAGAGAGTGAGATGCCAGCTCCTTTCATTCAGTCAGTAGCTTCAATCATTTCTGGACGTTTTTCAATGGCAAAAATCAATGAATATTGTAAATGCACAAACAGTAATTTCTCCGCATTGCAAGATGCAATTCTGAAATTTTTTGCTTTTTCCTGCTCCTCTTAGCATGATAAAGAAGATTCAAAGAGAGTGAGATGCCAGCTCCTTTCATTCAGTCAGTAGCTTCAGTCATTTCTGGACGTTTTTCAATGGCAAAAATCAATGAATATTGTAAATGCACAAACAGTAATTTCTCCGCATTGCAAAGTGCAATTCTGAAATTTTTTGCTTTTTCCTGATCCTCTTAGCATGATAAAGAAGATTCAAAGAGAGTGAGATGCCAGCTCCTTTCATTCAGTCAGTAGCTTCAAACATTTCTGGTATAAACATTTCTGGATGTTTTTCAATGGCAAAAATCAATGAATATTGTAAATGCACAAACAGTAATATCTCCACATTGCAAGGTGCAATGCTGAAATTTTTTGCTTTTTCCTGCTAATCCTAGGATGATAAAGAAGATTCAAATAGAGTGAGATGCCAGCTCCTTTCATTCAGTCAGTAGCTTCAAACATTTCTGGACGTTTTTCAATGGCAAAAATCAATGAATATTGTAAATGCACAAACAGTAATATCTCCACATTGCAAGGTGCAATTCTGAAATTTTTTGCTTTTTCCTGCTAATCCTAGCATGATAAAGAAGATTCAAAGAGAGTGAGATGTCAGCTCCTTTCATTCAGTCAGTAGCTTCAAACATTTCTGGTATATGAATAACATGATGTTTTTCAATGGCAAAAATCAATGAATATTGTAAATGCACAAACAGTAATATCTCCACATTGCAAGGTGCAATTCTGAAATTTTTTGCTTTTTCCTGCTAATCCTAGCATGATAAAGAAGATTCAAAGAGAGTGAGATGCCAGCTCCTTTCATTCAGTCAGTAGCTTCAAACATTTCTGGACGTTTTTCAATGGCAAAAATCAATGAATATTGTAAATGCACAAACAGTAATATCTCCACATTGCAAGGTGCAATTCTGAAATTTTTTGCTTTTTCCTGCTACTCCTAGCATGATAAAGAAGATTCAAAGAGAGTGAGATGCCAGCTCCTTTCATTCAGTCAGTAGCTTCAAACATTTCTGGATGTTTTTCAATGGCAAAAATCAATGAATATTGTAAATGCACAAACAGTAATTTCTCCGCATTGCAAGGTGCAAGTCTGAAATTTTTTGCTTTTTCCTGCTAATCCTAGCATGATAAAGAAGATTCAAAGAGAGTGAGATGCCAGCTACTTTCATTCAGTCAGTAGCTTCAATCATTTCTGGACGTTTTTCAATGGTAAAAATCAATGAATATTGTAAATGCACAAACAGTAATTTCTCCACATTGCAAGGTGCAATTCTGAAATTTTTTGCTTTTTCCTGCTCCTCTTAGCATGATAAAGAAGATTCAAAGAGAGTGAGATGCCAGCTCCTTTCATTCAGTCAGTAGCTTCAAACATTTCTGGTATATGAATAACATGATGTTTTTCAATGGCAAAAATCAATGAATATTGTAAATGCACAAACAGTAATTTCTCTGGATTGCAAGGTGCAATTCTGAAATTTTTTGCTTTTATCATGCTAAGAGGAGCAGGAAAAAGCAAAAAATTTCAGAATTGCACCTTGCAATGCGGAGAAATTACTGTTTGTGCATTTACAATATTCATTGATTTTTGCCATTGAAAAACATCCAGAAATGATTGAAGCTACTGACTGAATGAAAGGAGCTGGCATCTCACTCTCTTTGAATCTTCTTTATCATGCTAAGAGGAGCAGGAAAAAGCAAAAAATTTCAGAATTGCACCTTGCAATGCGGAGAAATTACTGTTTGTGCATTTACAATATTCATTGATTTTTGCCATTGAAAAATGTCCAGAAATGATTGAAGCTACTGACTGAATGAAAGGAGCTGGCATCTCACTCTCTTTGAATCTTCTTTATCATGCTAAGAGGAGCAGGAAAAAGCAAAAAATTTCAGAATTGCGCCTTGCAATGCGGAGAAATTACTGTTTGTGCATTTACAAAATTCATTGATTTTTGCCATTGAAAAATATCATGTTATTCATATACCAGAAATGATTGATGTTTTTCAATGGCAAAAATCAATGAATATTGTAAATGCACAAACAGTAATTTCTCCGCATTGCAAGGTGCAATTCTGAAATTTTTTGCTTTTTCCTGCTAATCCTAGCATGATAAAGAAGATTCAAAGAGAGTGAGATGCCAGGTCCTTTCATTCAGTCAGTAGCTTCAAACATTTCTGGACGTTTTTCAATGGCAAAAATCAATGAATATTGTAAATGCACAAACAGTAATATCTCCACATTGCAAGGTGCAATTCTGAAATTTTTTGCTTTTTCCTGTTAATCCTAGCATGATAAAGAAGATTTAAAGAGAGTGAGATGCCAGCTCCTTTCATTCAGTCAGTAGCTTCAAACATTTCTGGTATATGAAAAACATGTTTTTCAATGGCAAAAATCAATGAATATTGTAAATGCACAAACAGTAATATCTCCACATTGCAAGGTGCAATTCTGAAATTTTTTGCTTTTTCCTGCTAATCCTAGCATGATAAAGAAGTTTCAAAGAGAGTGAGATGCCAGCTACTTTCATTCAGTCAGTAGCTTCAAACATTTCTGGTATATGAAAAACATGTTTTTCAATGGCAAAAATCAATGAATATTGTAAATGCACAAACAGTAATATCTCCACATTGCAAGGTGCAATTCTGAAATTTTTTGCTTTTTCCTGCTAATCCTAGCATGATAAAGAAGATTCAAAGAGAGTGAGATGCCAGCTCCTTTCATTCAGTCAGTAGCTTCAAACATTTCTGGACGTTTTTCAATGGCAAAAATCAATGAATATTGTAAATGCACAAACAGTAATATCTCCACATTGCAAGGTGCAATTCTGAAATTTTTTGCTTTTTCCTGCTAATCCTAGCATGATAAAGAAGATTCAAAGAGAGTGAGATGCCAGCTCCTTTCATTCAGTCAGTAGCTTCAGACATTTCTGGACGTTTTTCAATGGCAAAAATCAATGAATATTGTAAATGCACAAACAGTAATATCTCCACATTGCAAGGTGCAATTCTGAAATTTTTTGCTTTTTCCTGTTAATCCTAGCATGATAAAGAAGATTCAAAGAGAGTGAGATGCCAGCTCCTTTCATTCAGTCAGTAGCTTCAAACATTTCTGGTATATGAAAAACATGTTTTTCAATGGCAAAAATCAATGAATATTGTAAATGCACAAACAGTAATATCTCCACATTGCAAGGTGCAATTCTGAAATTTTTTGTTTTTTCCTGTTAATCCTAGCATGATAAAGAAGATTCAAAGAGAGTGAGATGCCAGCTCCTTTCATTCAGTCAGTAGCTTCAAACATTTCTGGTATATGAAAAACATGTTTTTCAATGGCAAAAATCAATGAATATTGTAAATGCACAAACAGTAATATCTCCACATTGCAAGGTGCAATTCTGAAATTTTTTGCTTTTTCCTGCTAATCCTAGCATGATAAAGAAGATTCAAAGAGAGTGAGATGCCAGCTCCTTTCATTCAGTCAGTAGCTTCAAACATTTCTGGTATATGAAAAACATGTTTTTCAATGGCAAAAATCAATGAATATTGTAAATGCACAAACAGTAATATCTCCACATTGCAAGGTGCAATTCTGAAATTTTTTGCTTTTTCCTGCTAATCCTAGCATGATAAAGAAGATTCAAAGAGAGTGAGATGCCAGCTCCTTTCATTCAGTCAGTAGCTTCAAACATTTCTGGTATATGAAAAACATGTTTTTCAATGGCAAAAATCAATGAATATTGTAAATGCACAAACAGTAATATCTCCACATTGCAAGGTGCAATTCTGAAATTTTTTGCTTTTTCCTGCTAATCCTAGCATGATAAAGAAGATTCAAAGAGAGTGAGATGCCAGCTCCTTTCATTCAGTCAGTAGCTTCAAACATTTCTGGTATATGAAAAACATGTTTTTCAATGGCAAAAATCAATGAATATTGTAAATGCACAAACAGTAATATCTCCACATTGCAAGGTGCAATTCTGAAATTTTTAGCTTTTTCCTGTTAATCCTAGCATGATAAAGAAGATTCAAAGAGAGTGAGATGCCAGCTCCTTTCATTCAGTCAGTAGCTTCAAACATTTCTGGACGTTTTTCAATGGCAAAAATCAATGAATATTGTAAATGCACAAACAGTAATATCTCCACATTGCAAGGTGCAATTCTGAAATTTTTTGCTTTTTCCTGTTAATCCTAGCATGATAAAGAAGATTCAAAGAGAGTGAGATACCAGCTCCTTTCATTCAGTCAGTAGCTTCAAACATTTCTGGTATATGAAAAACATGTTTTTCAATGGCAAAAATCAATGAATATTGTAAATGCACAAACAGTAATATCTCCACATTGCAAGGTGCAATTCTGAAATTTTTTGCTTTTTCCTGCTAATCCTAGCATGATAAAGAAGATTCAAAGAGAGTGAGATGCCAGCTAATTTCATTCAGTCAGTAGCTTCAAACATTTCTGGACGTTTTTCAATGGCAAAAATCAATGAATATTGTAAATGCACAAACAGTAATATCTCCACATTGCAAGGTGCAATTCTGAAATTTTTTGCTTTTTCCTGCTAATCCTAGCATGATAAAGAAGATTCAAAGAGAGTGAGATGCCAGCTCCTTTCATTCAGTCAGTAGCTTCAAACATTTCTTGTATATGAAAAACATGTTTTTCAATGGCAAAAATCAATGAATATTGTAAATGCATAAACAGTAATATCTCCACATTGCAAGGTGCAATTCTGAAATTTTTTGCTTTTTCCTGCTAATCCTAGCATGATAAAGAAGATTCAAAGAGAGTGAGATACCAGCTCCTTTCATTCAGTCAGTAGCTTCAAACATTTCTGGACGTTTTTCAATGGCAAAAATCAATGAATATTGTAAATGCACAAACAGTAATATCTCCACATTGCAAGGTGCAATTCTGAAATTTTTTGCTTTTTCCTGTTAATCCTAGCATGATAAAGAAGATTCAAAGAGAGTGAGATGCCAGCTCCTTTCATTCAAGTCAGTAGCTTCAAACATTTCTGGTATATGAAAAACATGTTTTTCAATGGCAAAAATCAATGAATATTGTAAATGCACAAACAGTAATATCTCCACATTGCAAGGTGCAATTCTGAAATTTTTTGCTTTTTCCTGCTTATCCTGGCATGATAAAGAAGATTCAAAGAGAGTGAGATGCCAGTTCCTTTCATTCAGTCAGTAGCTTCAAACATTTCTGGTATATGAAAAACATGTTTTTCAATGGCAAAAATCAATGAATATTGTAAATGCACAAACAGTAATATCTCCACATTGCAAGGTGCAATTCTGAAATTTTTTTGCTTTTTCCTGCTAATCCTAGCATGATAAAGAAGATTCAAAGAGAGTGAGATGCCAGCTCCTTTCATTCAGTCAGTAGCTTCAAACATTTCTGGACGTTTTTCAATGGCAAAATCAATGAATATTGTAAATGCACAAACAGTAATATCTCCACATTGCAAGGTGCAATTCTGAAATTTTTTGCTTTTTCCTGTTAATCCTAGCATGATAAAGAAGATTCAAAGACAGTGAGATGCCAGCTCCTTTCATTCAGTCAGTAGCTTCAAACATTTCTGGTATATGAAAAACATGTTTTTCAATGGCAAAAATCAATGAATATTGTAAATGCACAAACAGTAATATCTCCACATTGCAAGGTGCAATTCTGAAATTTTTTGCTTTTTCCTGCTAATCCTAGCATGATAAAGAAGATTCAAAGAGAGTGAGATGCCAGCTCCTTTCATTCCGTCAGTAGCTTCAAACATTTCTGGTATATGAAAAACATGTTTTTCAATGGCAAAAATCAATGAATATTGTAAATGCACAAACAGTAATATCTCCACATTGCAAGGTGCAATTCTGAAATTTTTTGCTTTTTCCTGCTTATCCTAGCATGATAAAGAAGATTCAAAGAGAGTGAGATGCCAGCTCCTTTCATTCAGTCAGTAGCTTCAAACATTTCTGGACGTTTTTCAATGGCAAAATCAATGAATATTGTAAATGCACAAACAGTAATATCTCCACATTGCAAGGTGCAATTCTGAATTTTTTTGCTTTTTCCTGTTAATCCTAGCATGATAAAGAAGATTCAAAGACAGTGAGATGCCAGCTCCTTTCATTCAGTCAGTAGCTTCAAACATTTCTGGTATATGAAAAACATGTTTTTCAATGGCAAAAATCAATGAATATTGTAAATGCACAAACAGTAATATCTCCACATTGCAAGGTGCAATTCTGAAATTTTTTGCTTTTTCCTGCTAATCCTAGCATGATAAAGAAGATTCAAAGAGAGTGAGATGCCAGCTCCTTTCATTCCGTCAGTAGCTTCAAACATTTCTGGTATATGAAAAACATGTTTTTCAATGGCAAAAATCAATGAATATTGTAAATGCACAAACAGTAATATCTCCACATTGCAAGGTGCAATTCTGAATTTTTTTGCTTTTTCCTGCTAATCCTAGCATGATAAAGAAGATTCAAAGAGAGTGAGATGCCAGCTCCTTTCATTCAGTCAGTAGCTTCAAACATTTCTGGACGTTTTTCAATGGCAAAATCAATGAATATTGTAAATGCACAAACAGTAATATCTCCACATTGCAAGGTGCAATTCTGAAATTTTTTGCTTTTTCCTGCTAATCCTAGCATGATAAAGAAGATTCAAAGAGAGTGAGATGCCAGCTAATTTCATTCAGTCAGTAGCTTCAAACATTTCTGGACGTTTTTCAATGGCAAAAATCAATGAATATTGTAAATGCACAAACAGTAATATCTCCACATTGCAAGGTGCAATTCTGAAATTTTTTGCTTTTTCCTGCTAATCCTAGCATGATAAAGAAGATTCAAAGAGAGTGAGATGCCAGCTCCTTTCATTCAGTCAGTAGCTTCAAACATTTCTTGTATATGAAAAACATGTTTTTCAATGGCAAAAATCAATGAATATTGTAAATGCACAAACAGTAATATCTCCACATTGTAAGGTGCAATTCTGAAATTTTTTGCTTTTTCCTGCTAATCCTAGCATGATAAAGAAGATTCAAAGAGAGTGAGATACCAGCTCCTTTCATTCAGTCAGTAGCTTCAAACATTTCTGGACGTTTTTCAATGGCAAAAATCAATGAATATTGTAAATGCACAAACAGTAATATCTCCACATTGCAAGGTGCAATTCTGAAATTTTTTGCTTTTTCCTGTTAATCCTAGCATGATAAAGAAGATTCAAAGAGAGTGAGATGCCAGCTCCTTTCATTCAAGTCAGTAGCTTCAAACATTTCTGGTATATGAAAAACATGTTTTTCAATGGCAAAAATCAATGAATATTGTAAATGCACAAACAGTAATATCTCCACATTGCAAGGTGCAATTCTGAAATTTTTTGCTTTTTCCTGCTTATCCTAGCATGATAAAGAAGATTCAAAGAGAGTGAGATGCCAGCTCCTTTCATTCAGTCAGTAGCTTCAAACATTTCTGGTATATGAAAAACATGTTTTTCAATGGCAAAAATCAATGAATATTGTAAATGCACAAACAGTAATATCTCCACATTGCAAGGTGCAATTCTGAAATTTTTTTGCTTTTTCCTGCTAATCCTAGCATGATAAAGAAGATTTAAAGAGAGTGAGATGCCAGCTCCTTTCATTCAGTCAGTAGCTTCAAACATTTCTGGACGTTTTTCAATGGCAAAATCAATGAATATTGTAAATGCACAAACAGTAATATCTCCACATTGCAAGGTGCAATTCTGAAATTTTTTGCTTTTTCCTGCTAATCCTAGCATGATAAAGAAGATTCAAAGAGAGTGAGATGCCAGCTCCTTTCATTCAGTCAGTAGCTTCAAACATTTCTGGACGTTTTTCAATGGCAAAATCAATGAATATTGTAAATGCACAAACAGTAATATCTCCACATTGCAAGGTGCAATTCTGAAATTTTTTGCTTTTTCCTGCTAATCCTAGCATGATAAAGAAGATTCAAAGAGAGTGAGATGCCAGCTAATTTCATTCAGTCAGTAGCTTCAAACATTTCTGGACGTTTTTCAATGGCAAAAATCAATGAATATTGTAAATGCACAAACAGTAATATCTCCACATTGCAAGGTGCAAATCTGAAATTTTTTGCTTTTTCCTGCTAATCCTAGCATGATAAAAAAGATTCAAAGAGAGTGAGATGCCAGCTCTTTTCATTCAGTCAGTAGCTTCAAACATTTCTTGTATATGAAAAACATGTTTTTCAATGGCAAAAATCAATGAATATTGTAAATGCACAAACAGTAATATCTCCACATTGCAAGGTGCAATTCTGAAATTTTTTGCTTTTTCCTGCTAATCCTAGCATGATAAAGAAGATTCAAAGAGAGTGAGATACCAGCTCCTTTCATTCAGTCAGTAGCTTCAAACATTTCTGGACGTTTTTCAATGCAAAAATCAATGAATATTGTAAATGCACAAACAGTAATATCTCCACATTGCAAGGTGCAATTCTGAAATTTTTTGCTTTTTCCTGTTAATCCTAGCATGATAAAGAAGATTCAAAGAGAGTGAGATGCCAGCTCCTTTCATTCAAGTCAGTAGCTTCAAACATTTCTGGTATATGAAAAACATGTTTTTCAATGGCAAAAATCAATGAATATTGTAAATGCACAAACAGTAATATCTCCACATTGCAAGGTGCAATTCTGAAATTTTTTGCTTTTTCCTGCTTATCCTAGCATGATAAAGAAGATTCAAAGAGAGTGAGATGCCAGCTCCTTTCATTCAGTCAGTAGCTTCAAACATTTCTGGTATATGAAAAACATGTTTTTCAATGGCAAAAATCAATGAATATTGTAAATGCACAAACAGTAATATCTCCACATTGCAAGGTGCAATTCTGAAATTTTTAGCTTTTTCCTGTTAATCCTAGCATGATAAAGAAGATTCAAAGAGAGTGAGATGCCAGCTCCTTTCATTCAGTCAGTAGCTTCAAACATTTCTGGACGTTTTTCAATGGCAAAAATCAATGAATATTGTAAATGCACAAACAGTAATATCTCCACATTGCAAGGTGCAATTCTGAAATTTTTTGCTTTTTCCTGCTAATCCTAGCATGATAAAGAAGATTCAAAGAGAGTGAGATGCCAGCTCCTTTCATTCAGTCAGTAGCTTCAAACATTTCTTGTATATGAAAAACATGTTTTTCAATGGCAAAAATCAATGAATATTGTAAATGCATAAACAGTAATATCTCCACATTGCAAGGTGCAATTCTGAAATTTTTTGCTTTTTCCTGCTAATCCTAGCATGATAAAGAAGATTCAAAGAGAGTGAGATACCAGCTCCTTTCATTCAGTCAGTAGCTTCAAACATTTCTGGACGTTTTTCAATGGCAAAAATCAATGAATATTGTAAATGCACAAACAGTAATATCTCCACATTGCAAGGTGCAATTCTGAAATTTTTTGCTTTTTCCTGTTAATCCTAGCATGATAAAGAAGATTCAAAGAGAGTGAGATGCCAGCTCCTTTCATTCAAGTCAGTAGCTTCAAACATTTCTGGTATATGAAAAACATGTTTTTCAATGGCAAAAATCAATGAATATTGTAAATGCACAAACAATAATATCTCCACATTGCAAGGTGCAATTCTGAAATTTTTTGCTTTTTCCTGCTTATCCTAGCATGATAAAGAAGATTCAAAGAGAGTGAGATGCCAGCTCCTTTCATTCAGTCAGTAGCTTCAAACATTTCTGGTATATGAAAAACATGTTTTTCAATGGCAAAAATCAATGAATATTGTAAATGCACAAACAGTAATATCTCCACATTGCAAGGTGCAATTCTGAAATTTTTTTGCTTTTTCCTGCTAATCCTAGCATGATAAAGAAGATTCAAAGAGAGTGAGATGCCAGCTCCTTTCATTCAGTCAGTAGCTTCAAACATTTCTGGACGTTTTTCAATGGCAAAATCAATGAATATTGTAAATGCACAAACAGTAATATCTCCACATTGCAAGGTGCAATTCTGAAATTTTTTGCTTTTTCCTGTTAATCCTAGCATGATAAAGAAGATTCAAAGACAGTGAGATGCCAGCTCCTTTCATTCAGTCAGTAGCTTCAAACATTTCTGGTATATGAAAAACATGTTTTTCAATGGCAAAAATCAATGAATATTGTAAATGCACAAACAGTAATATCTCCACATTGCAAGGTGCAATTCTGAAATTTTTTGCTTTTTCCTGCTAATCCTAGCATGATAAAGAAGATTCAAAGAGAGTGAGATGCCAGCTCCTTTCATTCCGTCAGTAGCTTCAAACATTTCTGGTATATGAAAAACATGTTTTTCAATGGCAAAAATCAATGAATATTGTAAATGCACAAACAGTAATATCTCCACATTGCAAGGTGCAATTCTGAAATTTTTTGCTTTTTCCTGCTTATCCTAGCATGATAAAGAAGATTCAAAGAGAGTGAGATGCCAGCTTCTTTCATTCAGTCAGTAGCTTCAAACATTTCTGGACGTTTTTCAATGGCAAAATCAATGAATATTGTAAATGCACAAACAGTAATATCTCCACATTGCAAGGTGCAATTCTGAAATTTTTTGCTTTTTCCTGTTAATCCTAGCATGATAAAGAAGATTCAAAGACAGTGAGATGCCAGCTCCTTTCATTCAGTCAGTAGCTTCAAACATTTCTGGTATATGAAAAACATGTTTTTCAATGGCAAAAATCAATGAATATTGTAAATGCACAAACAGTAATATCTCCACATTGCAAGGTGCAATTCTGAAATTTTTTGCTTTTTCCTGCTAATCCTAGCATGATAAAGAAGATTCAAAGAGAGTGAGATGCCAGCTCCTTTCATTCCGTCAGTAGCTTCAAACATTTCTGGTATATGAAAAACATGTTTTTCAATGGCAAAAATCAATGAATATTGTAAATGCACAAACAGTAATATCTCCACATTGCAAGGTGCAATTCTGAAATTTTTTGCTTTTTCCTGCTAATCCTAGCATGATAAAGAAGATTCAAAGAGAGTGAGATGCCAGCTCCTTTCATTCAGTCAGTAGCTTCAAACATTTCTGGACGTTTTTCAATGGCAAAATCAATGAATATTGTAAATGCACAAACAGTAATATCTCCACATTGCAAGGTGCAATTCTGAAATTTTTTGCTTTTTCCTGCTAATCCTAGCATGATAAAGAAGATTCAAAGAGAGTGAGATGCCAGCTAATTTCATTCAGTCAGTAGCTTCAAACATTTCTGGACGTTTTTCAATGGCAAAAATCAATGAATATTGTAAATGCACAAACAGTAATATCTCCACATTGCAAGGTGCAATTCTGAAATTTTTTGCTTTTTCCTGCTAATCCTAGCATGATAAAGAAGATTCAAAGAGAGTGAGATGCCAGCTCCTTTCATTCAGTCAGTAGCTTCAAACATTTCTTGTATATGAAAAACATGTTTTTCAATGGCAAAAATCAATGAATATTGTAAATGCACAAACAGTAATATCTCCACATTGTAAGGTGCAATTCTGAAATTTTTTGCTTTTTCCTGCTAATCCTAGCATGATAAAGAAGTTTCAAAGAGAGTGAGATACCAGCTCCTTTCATTCAGTCAGTAGCTTCAAACATTTCTGGACGTTTTTCAATGGCAAAAATCAATGAATATTGTAAATGCACAAACAGTAATATCTCCACATTGCAAGGTGCAATTCTGAAATTTTTTGCTTTTTCCTGTTAATCTTAGCATGATAAAGAAGATTCAAAGAGAGTGAGATGCCAGCTCCTTTCATTCAAGTCAGTAGCTTCAAACATTTCTGGTATATGAAAAACATGTTTTTCAATGGCAAAAATCAATGAATATTGTAAATGCACAAACAGTAATATCTCCACATTGCAAGGTGCAATTCTGAAATTTTTTGCTTTTTCCTGCTTATCCTAGCATGATAAAGAAGATTCAAAGAGAGTGAGATGCCAGCTCCTTTCATTCAGTCAGTAGCTTCAAACATTTCTGGTATATGAAAAACATGTTTTTCAATGGCAAAAATCAATGAATATTGTAAATGCACAAACAGTAATATCTCCACATTGCAAGGTGCAATTCTGAAATTTTTTTGCTTTTTCCTGCTAATCCTAGCATGATAAAGAAGATTTAAAGAGAGTGAGATGCCAGCTCCTTTCATTCAGTCAGTAGCTTCAAACATTTCTGGACGTTTTTCAATGGCAAAATCAATGAATATTGTAAATGCACAAACAGTAATATCTCCACATTGCAAGGTGCAATTCTGAAATTTTTTGCTTTTTCCTGCTAATCCTAGCATGATAAAGAAGATTCAAAGAGAGTGAGATGCCAGCTCCTTTCATTCAGTCAGTAGCTTCAAACATTTCTGGACATTTTTCAATGGCAAAATCAATGAATATTGTAAATGCACAAACAGTAATATCTCCACATTGCAAGGTGCAATTCTGAATTTTTTTGCTTTTTCCTGCTAATCCTAGCATGATAAAGAAGATTCAAAGAGAGTGAGATGCCAGCTAATTTCATTCAGTCAGTAGCTTCAAACATTTCTGGACGTTTTTCAATGGCAAAAATCAATGAATATTGTAAATGCACAAACAGTAATATCTCCACATTGCAAGGTGCAATTCTGAAATTTTTTGCTTTTTCCTGCTAATCCTAGCATGATAAAGAAGATTCAAAGAGAGTGAGATGCCAGCTCCTTTCATTCAGTCAGTAGCTTCAAACATTTCTTGTATATGAAAAACATGTTTTTCAATGGCAAAAATCAATGAATATTGTAAATGCACAAACAGTAATATCTCCACATTGCAAGGTGCAATTCTGAAATTTTTTGCTTTTTCCTGCTAATCCTAGCATGATAAAGAAGATTCAAAGAGAGTGAGATACCAGCTCCTTTCATTCAGTCAGTAGCTTCAAACATTTCTGGACGTTTTTCAATGGCAAAAATCAATGAATATTGTAAATGCACAAACAGTAATATCTCCACATTGCAAGGTGCAATTCTGAAATTTTTTGCTTTTTCCTGTTAATCCTAGCATGATAAAGAAGATTCAAAGAGAGTGAGATGCCAGCTCCTTTCATTCAAGTCAGTAGCTTCAAACATTTCTGGTATATGAAAAACATGTTTTTCAATGGCAAAAATCAATGAATATTGTAAATGCACAAACAGTAATATCTCCACATTGCAAGGTGCAATTCTGAAATTTTTTGCTTTTTCCTGCTTATCCTAGCATGATAAAGAAGATTCAAAGAGAGTGAGATGCCAGCTCCTTTCATTCAGTCAGTAGCTTCAAACATTTCTGGTATATGAAAAACATGTTTTTCAATGGCAAAAATCAATGAATATTGTAAATGCACAAACAGTAATATCTCCACATTGCAAGGTGCAATTCTGAAATTTTTTTGCTTTTTCCTGCTAATCCTAGCATGATAAAGAAGATTTAAAGAGAGTGAGATGCCAGCTCCTTTCATTCAGTCAGTAGCTTCAAACATTTCTGGACGTTTTTCAATGGCAAAATCAATGAATATTGTAAATGCACAAACAGTAATATCTCCACATTGCAAGGTGCAATTCTGAAATTTTTTGCTTTTTCCTGTTAATCCTAGCATGATAAAGAAGATTCAAAGACAGTGAGATGCCAGCTCCTTTCATTCAGTCAGTAGCTTCAAACATTTCTGGTAAATGAAAAACATGTTTTTCAATGGCAAAAATCAATGAATATTGTAAATGCACAAACAGTAATATCTCCACATTGCAAGGTGCAATTCTGAAATTTTTTGCTTTTTCCTGCTAATCCTAGCATGATAAAGAAGATTCAAAGAGAGTGAGATGCCAGCTCCTTTCATTCCGTCAGTAGCTTCAAACATTTCTGGTATATGAAAAACATGTTTTTCAATGGCAAAAATCAATGAATATTGTAAATGCACAAACAGTAATATCTCCACATTGCAAGGTGCAATTCTGAAATTTTTTGCTTTTTCCTGCTAATCCTAGCATGATAAAGAAGATTCAAAGAGAGTGAGATGCCAGCTCCTTTCATTCAGTCAGTAGCTTCAAACATTTCTGGACGTTTTTCAATGGCAAAAATCAATGAATATTGTAAATGCACAAACAGTAATATCTCCACATTGCAAGGTGCAATTCTGAAATTTTTTGCTTTTTCCTGCTAATCCTAGCATGATAAAGAAGATTCAAAGAGAGTGAGATGCCAGCTCCTTTCATTCAGTCAGTAGCTTCAAACATTTCTTGTATATGAAAAACATGTTTTTCAATGGCAAAAATCAATGAATATTGTAAATGCACAAACAGCAATATCTCCACATTGCAAGGTGCAATTCTGAAATTTTTTGCTTTTTCCTGCTAATCCTAGCATGATAAAGAAGATTCAAAGAGAGTGAGATGCCAGCTCCTTTCATTCAGTCAGTAGCTTCAAACATTTCTGGACGTTTTTCAATGGCAAAAATCAATGAATATTGTAAATGCACAAACAGTAATATCTCCACATTGCAAGGTGCAATTCTGAAATTTTTTGCTTTTTCCTGTTAATCCTAGCATGATAAAGAAGATTCAAAGAGAGTGAGATGCCAGCTCCTTTCATTCAGTCAGTAGCTTCAAACATTTCTGGTATATGAAAAACATGTTTTTCAATGGCAAAAATCAATGAATATTGTAAATGCACAAACAGTAATATCTCCACATTGCAAGGTGCAATTCTGAAATTTTTTGCTTTTTCCTGCTAATCCTAGCATGATAAAGAAGATTCAAAGAGAGTGAGATGCCAGCTCCTTTCATTCAGTCAGTAGCTTCAAACATTTCTGGTATATGAAAAACATGTTTTTCAATGGCAAAAATCAATGAATATTGTAAATGCACAAACAGTAATATCTCCACATTGCAAGGTGCAATTCTGAAATTTTTTGCTTTTTCCTGCTAATCCAAGCATGATAAAGAAGATTCAAAGAGAGTGAGATGCCAGCTCCTTTCATTCAGTCAGTAGCTTCAAACATTTCTGGTATATGAATAACATGATGTTTTTCAATGGCAAAAATTAATGAATATTGTAAATGCACAAACAGTAATTTCTCCGCATTGCAAGGGGAAATTCTGAAATTTTTTGCTTTTTCCTGCTCCTCTTAGCATGATAAAGAAGATTCAAAGAGAGTGAGATGCCAGCTCCTTTCATTCAGTCAGTAGCTTCAAACATTTCTGGTATATGAATAATATGATGTTTTTCAATGGCAAAAATCAATGAATATTGTAAATGCACAAACAGTAATTTCTCCGCATTGCAAGGTGCAATTCTGAAATTTTTTGCTTTTTCCTGCTCCTCTTCGCATGATAAAGACGATTCAAAGAGAGTGAGATGCCAGATCCTTTCATTCAGTCAGTAGCTTCAATCATTTCTGGACGTTTTTCAATGGCAAAAATCAATGAATATTGTAAATGCACAAACAGTAATTTCTCCGCATTGCAAGGTGCAATTCTGAAATTTTTTGCTTTTTCCTGCTCCTCTTAGCATGATAAAGAAAATTCAGAGTGAGATGCCAGCTGCTTTCATTCAGTCAGTAGCTTCAATCATTTCTGGACGTTTTTCAATGGCAAAAATCAATGAATATTGTAAATGCACAAACAGTAATATCTCCACATTGCAAGGTGCAATTCTGAAATTTTTTGCTTTTTCCTGTTAATCCTAGCATGATAAAGAAGATTCAAAGAGAGTGAGATGCCAGCTCCTTTCATTCAGTCAGTAGCTTCAAACATTTCTGGTATATGAAAAACATGTTTTTCAATGGCAAAAATCAATGAATATTGTAAATGCACAAACAGTAATATCTCCACATTGCAAGGTGCAATTCTGAAATTTTTTGCTTTTTCCTGCTAATCCAAGCATGATAAAGAAGATTCAAAGAGAGTGAGATGCCAGCTCCTTTCATTCAGTCAGTAGCTTCAAACATTTCTGGTATATGAATAACATGATGTTTTTCAATTGCAAAAATCAATGAATATTGTAAATGCACAAACAGTAATTTCTCCGCATTGCAAGGTGCAATTCTGAAATTTTTTGCTTTTTCCTGCTCCTCTTAGCATGATAAAGAAGATTCAAAGAGAGTGAGATGCCAGCTCCTTTCATTCAGTCAGTAGCTTCAAACATTTCTGGTATATGAATAACATGATGTTTTTCAATGGCAAAAATCAATGAATATTGTAAATGCACAAACAGTAATTTCTCCGCATTGCAAGGTGCAATTCTGAAATTTTTTGCTTTTTCCTGCTCCTCTTAGCATGATAAAGACGATTCAAAGAGAGTGAGATGCCAGCTCCTTTCATTCAGTCAGTAGCTTCAATCATTTCTGGACGTTTTTCAATGGCAAAAATCAATGAATATTGTAAATGCACAAACAGTAATTTCTCCGCATTGCAAGGTGCAATTCTGAAATTTTTTGCTTTTTCCTGCTCCTCTTAGCATGATAAAGAAAATTCAGAGTGAGATGCCAGCTGCTTTCATTCAGTCAGTAGCTTCAATCATTTCTGGACGTTTTTCAATGGCAAAAATCAATGAATATTGTAAATGCACAAACAGTAATTTCTCCGCATTGCAAGGTGCAATTCTGAAATTTTTTGCTTTTTCCTGCTCCTCTTAGCATGATAAAGAAGATTCAAAGAGAGTGAGATGCCAGCTCCTTTCATTCAGTCAGTAGCTTCAAACATTTCTGGTATATGAATAACATGATGTTTTTCAATGGCAAAAATCAATGAATATTGTAAATGCACAAACAGTAATTTCTCCGCATTGCAAGGTGCAATTCTGAAATTTTTTGCTTTTTCCTGCTCCTCTTAGCATGATAAAGAAGATTCAAAGAGAGTGAGATGCCAGCTCCTTTCGTTCAGTCAGTAGCTTCAATCATTTCTGGACGTTTTTCAAAGGCAAAAATCATTGAATATTGTAAATGCACAAACAGTAATTTCTCCGCATTGCAAGGTGCAATTCTGAAATTTTTTACTTTTTCCTGCTCCTCTTAGCATGATAAAGAAGATTCAAAGAGAGTGAGATGCCAGCTCCTTTTATTCAGTCAGTAGCTTCAATCATTTCTGGTATATGAATAACATGATGTTTTTCAATGGCAAAAATCAATGAATATTGTAAATGCACAAACAGTAATTTCTCCGCATTGCAAGGTGCAATTCTGAAGTTTTTTGCTTTTTCCTGCTCCTCTTAGCATGATAAAGAAGATTCAAAGAGAGTGAGATGCCAGCTCCTTTCATTCAGTCAGTAGCTTCAATCATTTCTGGACGTTTTTCAATGGCAAAAATCATTGAATATTGTAAATGCACAAACAGTAATTTCTCCGCATTGCAAGGTGCAATTCTGAAATTTTTTACTTTTTCCTGCTCCTCTTAGCATGATAAAGAAGATTCAAAGAGAGTGAGATGCCAGCTCCTTTCATTCAGTCAGTAGCTTCAATCATTTCTGGTATATGAATAACATGATGTTTTTCAATGTCAAAAATCAATGAATATTGTAAATGCACAAACAGTAATTTCTCCGCATTGCAAGGTGCAATTCTGAAATTTTTTGCTTTTTCCTGCTCCTCTTAGCATGATAAAGAAGATTCAAAGAGAGTGAGATGCCAGCTCCTTTCATTCAGTCAGTAGCTTCAATCATTTCTGGACGTTTTTCAATGGCAAAAATCAATGAATATTGTAAATGCACAAACAGTAATTTCTCCGCATTGCAAGGTGCAATTCTGAAATTTTTTGCTTTTTCCTGCTCCTCTTAGCATGATAAAGAAAATTCAGAGTGAGATGCCAGCTCCTTTCATTCAGTCAGTAGCTTCAATCATTTCTGGACGTTTTTCAATGGCAAAAATCAATGAATATTGTAAATGCACAAAAAGTAATTTCTCCGCATTGCAAGGTGCAATTCTGAAATTTTTTGCTTTTTCCTGCTCCTCTTAGCATGATAAAGAAGATTCAAAGAGAGTGAGATGCCAGCTCCTTTCATTCAGTCAGTAGCTTCAAACATTTCTGGTATATGAATAACATGATGTTTTTCAATGGCAAAAATCAATGAATATTGTAAATGCACAAACAGTAATTTCTCCGCATTGCAAGGTGCAATTCTGAAATTTTTTGCTTTTTCCTGCTCCTCTTAGCATGATAAAGAAGATTCAAAGAGAGTGAGATGCCAGCTCCTTTCGTTCAGTCAGTAGCTTCAATCATTTCTGGACGTTTTTCAAAGGCAAAAATCATTGAATATTGTAAATGCACAAACAGTAATTTCTCCGCATTGCAAGGTGCAATTCTGAAATTTTTTACTTTTTCCTGCTCCTCTTAGCATGATAAAGAAGATTCAAAGAGAGTGAGATGCCAGCTCCTTTCATTCAGTCAGTAGCTTCAATCATTTCTGGTATATGAATAACATGATGTTTTTCAATGGCAAAAATCAATGAATATTGTAAATGCACAAACAGTAATTTCTCCGCATTGCAAGGTGCAATTCTGAAGTTTTTTTTCTTTTTCCTGCTCCTCTTAGCATGATAAAGAAGATTCAAAGAGAGTGAGATGCCAGCTCCTTTCATTCAGTCAGTAGCTTCAATCATTTCTGGACGTTTTTCAATGGCAAAAATCATTGAATATTGTAAATGCACAAACAGTAATTTCTCCGCATTGCAAGGTGCAATTCTGAAATTTTTTACTTTTTCCTGCTCCTCTTAGCATGATAAAGAAGATTCAAAGAGAGTGAGATGCCAGCTCCTTTCATTCAGTCAGTAGCTTCAATCATTTCTGGTATATGAATAACATGATGTTTTTCAATGGCAAAAATCAATGAATATTGTAAATGCACAAACAGTAATTTCTCCGCATTGCAAGGTGCAATTCTGAAATTTTTTGCTTTTTCCTGCTCCTCTTAGCATAATAAAGAAGATTCAAAGAAAGTGAGATGCCAGCTCCTTTCATTCAGTCAGTAGCTTCAATCATTTCTGGACGTTTTTCAACGGCAAACATCAATGAATATTGTAAATGCACAAACAGTAATTTCTTCGCATTGCAAGGTGCAATTCTGAAATTTTTTGCTTTTTCCTGCTCCTCTTAGCATGATAAACAAGATTCAAAGAGAGTGAGATGCCAGCTCCTTTCATTCAGTCAGTAGCTTCAATCATTTCTGGACGTTTTTCAATGGCAAAAATCAATGAATATTGTAAATGCACAAACAGTAATTTCTCCGCATTGCAAGGTGCAATTCTGAAATTTTTTACTTTTTCCTGCTCCTCTTAGCATGATAAAGAAGATTCAAAGAGAGTGAGATGCCAGCTCCTTTCATTCAGTCAGTAGCTTCAAACATTCCTGGTATATGAATAACATAATGTTTTTCAATGGCAAAAATCAATGAATATTGTAAATGCACAAACAGTAATTTCTCCGCATTGCAAGGTGCAATTCTGAAATTTTTTGCTTTTTCCTGCTCCTCTTAGCATGATAAAGAAGATTCAAAGAGAGTGAGATGCCAGCTCCTTTCATTCAGTCAGTAGCTTCAATCATTTCTGGACGTTTTTCAATTGCAAAAATCAATGAATATTGTAAATGCACAAACAGTAATTTCTCCGCATTGCAAGGTGCAATTCTGAATTTTTTTGCTTTTTCCTGCTCCTCTTAGCATGATAAAGAAGATTCAAAGAGAGTGAGATGCCAGCTCCTTTCATTCAGTCAGTAGCTTCAAACATTTCTGGTATATGAATAACATGATGTTTTTCAATGGCAAAAATCAATGAATATTGTAAATGCACAAACAGTAATTTCTCCGCATTGCAAGGTGCAATTCTGAAATTTTTTGCTTTTTCCTGCTCCTCTTAGCATGATAAAGAAGATTCAAAGAGAGTGAGATGCCAGCTCCTTTCATTCAGTCAGTAGCATCAATCATTTCTGGTATATGAATAACATGATGTTTTTCAATGGCAAAAATCAATGAATATTGTAAATGCACAAACAGTAATTTCTCCGCATTGCAAGGTGCAATTCTGAAATTTTTTGCTTTTTCCTGCTCCTCTTAGCATGATAAAGAAGATTCAAAGAGAGTGAGATGCCAGCTCCTTTCATTCAGTCAGTAGCTTCAATCATTTCTGGACGTTTTTCAATGGCAAAAATCAATGAATATTGTAAATGCACAAACAGTAATTTCTCCGCATTGCAAGGTGCAATTCTGAAATTTTTTGCTTTTTCCTGCTCCTCTTAGCATGATAAACAAGATTAAAAGAGAGTGAGATGCCAGCTCCTTTCATTCAGTCAGTAGCTTCAATCATTTCTGGACGTTTTTCAATGGCAAAAATCAATGAATATTGTAAATGCACAAACAGTAATTTCTCCGCATTGCAAGGTGCAATTCTGAAATTTTTTGCTTTTTCCTGCTCCTCTTAGCATGATAAAGAAGATTCAAAGAGAGTGAGATGCCAGCTCCTTTCATTCAGTCAGTAGCTTCAAACATTCCTGGTATATGAATAACATGATGTTTTTCAATGGCAAAAATCAATGAATATTGTAAATGCACAAACAGTAATTTCTCCGCATTGCAAGGTGCAATTCTGAAATTTTTTGCTTTTTCCTGCTCCTCTTAGCATGATAAAGAAGATTCAAAGAGAGTGAGATGCCAGCTCCTTTCATTCAGTCAGTAGCTTCAATCATTTCTGGACGTTTTTCAATTGCAAAAATCAATGAATATTGTAAATGCACAAACAGTAATTTCTCCGCATTGCAAGGTGCAACTCTGAAATTTTTTGCTTTTTCCTGCTCCTCTTAGCATGATAAAGAAGATTCAAAGAGAGTGAGATGCCAGCTCCTTTCATTCAGTCAGTAGCTTCAATCATTTCTGGTATATGAATAACGTGATGTTTTTCAATGGCAAAAATCAATGAATATTGTAAATGCACAAACAGTAATTTCTCCGCATTGCAAGGTGCAATTCTGAAATTTTTTGCTTTTTCCTGCTCCTCTTAGCATGATAAAGAAGATTCAAAGAGAGTGAGATGCCAGCTCCTTTCATTCAGTCAGTAGCTTCAAACATTTCTGGTATATGAATAACATGATGTTTTTCAATGGCAAAAATCAATGAATAATGTAAATGCACAAACAGTAATTTCTCCGCATTGCAAGGTGCAATTCTGAAATTTTTTGCTTTATCCTGCTCCTCTTAGCATGATAAAGAAGATTCAAAGAGAGTGAGATGCCAGCTCCTTTCATTCAGTCAGTAGCTTCAATCATTTCTGGACGTTTTTCAATGGCAAAAATCATTGAATATTGTAAATGCACAAACAGTAATTTCTCCGCATTGCAAGGTGCAATTCTGAAATTTTTTACTTTTTCCTGCTCCTCTTAGCATGATAAAGAAGATTCAAAGAGAGTGAGATGCCAGCTCCTTTCATTCAGTCAGTAGCTTCAATCATTTCTGGTATATGAATAACATGATGTTTTTCAATGGCAAAAATCAATGAATATTGTAAATGCACAAACAGTAATTTCTCCGCATTGCAAGGTGCAATTCTGAGATTTTTTGCTTTTTCCTGCTCCTCTTAGCATGATAAAGAAGATTCAAAGAGAGTGAGATGCCAGCTCCTTTCATTCAGTCAGTAGCTTCAATCATTTCTGGACGTTTTTCAATGGCAAAAATCAATGAATATTCTAAATGCACAAACAGTAATTTCTCCGCATTGCAAGGTGCAATTCTGAAATTTTTTGCTTTTTCCTGCTCCTCTTAGCATGACAAACAAGATTCAAAGAGAGTGAGATGCCAGCTCCTTTCATTCAGTCAGTAGCTTCAATCATTTCTCTACGTTTTTCAATGGCAAAAATCAATGAATATTGTAAATGCACAAACAGTAATTTCTCCGCATTGCAAGGTGCAATTCTGAAATTTTTTGCTTTTTCCTGCTCCTCTTAGCATGATAAAGAAGATTCAAAGAGAGTGAGAAGCCAGCTCCTTTCATTCAGTCAGTAGCTTCAATCATTTCTGGACGTTTTTCAATTGCAAAAATCAATGAATATTGTAAATGCACAAACAGTAATTTCTCCGCATTGCAAGGTGCAATTCTGAAATTTTTTGCTTTTTCCTGCTCCTCTTAGCATGATAAAGAAGATTCAAAGAGAGTGAGATGCCAGCTCCTTTCATTCAGTCAGTAGCTTCAATCATTTCTGGTATATGAATAACATGATGTTTTTCAATGGCAAAAATCAATGAATATTGTAAATGCACAAACAGTAATTTCTCCGCATTGCAAGGTGCAATTCTGAAATTTTTTGCTTTTTCCTGCTCCTCTTAGCATGATAAAGAAGATTCAAAGAGAGTGAGATGCCAGCTCCTTTCATTCAGTCAGTAGCTTCAATCATTTCTGGACGTTTTTCAATGGCAAAAATCAATGAATATTGTAAATGCACAAACAGTAATTTCTCCGCATTGCAAGGTGCAATTCTGAAATTTTTTGCTTTTTCCTGCTCCTCTTAGCATGATAAAGAAGATTCAAAGAGAGTGAGATGCCAGCTCCTTTCATTCAGTCAGTAGCTTCAATCATTTCTGGACGTTTTTCAATGGCAAAAATCAATGAATATTGTAAATGCACAAACAGTAATTTCTCCGCATTGCAAGGTGCAATTCTGAAATTTTTTGCTTTTTCCTGCTCCTCTTAGCATGATAAAAAAGATTCAAAGAGAGTGAGATGCCAGCTCCTTTCATTCAGTCAGTAGCTTCAAACATTTCTGGTATATGAATAACATGATGTTTTTCAATGGCAAAAATCAATGAATATTGTAAATGCACAAACAGTAATTTCTCCGCATTGCAAGGTGCAATTCTGAAATTTTTTGCTTTTTCCTGCTCCTCTTAGCATGATAAAGAAGATTCAAAGAGAGTGAGACGCCAGCTCCTTTCGTTCGGTCAGTAGCTTCAATCATTTCTGGACGTTTTTCAATGGCAAAAATCATTGAATATTGTAAATGCACAAACAGTAATTTCTCCGCATTGCAAGGTGCAATTCTGAAATTTTTTACTTTTTCCTGCTCCTCTTAGCATGATAAAGAAGATTCAAAGAGAGTGAGATGCCAGCTCCTTTCATTCAGTCAGTAGCTTCAATCATTTCTGGTATATGAATAACATGATGTTTTTCAATGGCAAAAATCAATGAATATTGTAAATGCACAAACAGTAATTTCTCCGCATTGCAAGGTGCAATTCTGAAATTTTTTGCTTTTTCCTGCTCCTCTTAGCATGATAAAGAAGATTCAAAGAGAGTGAGATGCCAGCTCCTTTCATTCAGTCAGTAGCTTCAATCATTTCTGGACGTTTTTCAATGGCAAAAATCAACGAATATTGTAAATGCACAAATAGTAATTTCTCCGCATTGCAAGGTGCAATTCTGAAATTTTTTGCTTTTTCCTGCTCCTCTTAGCATGATAAAGAAGATTCAAAGAGAGTGAGATGCCAGCTCCTTACATTCAGTCAGTAGCTTCAATCATTTCTGGTAAATGAATAACATGATGTTTTTCAATGGCAAAAATCAATGAATTTTGTAAATGCACAAACAGTAATTTCTCCGCATTGCAAGGCGCAATTCTGAAATTTTTTGCTTTTTCCTGCTCCTCTTAGCATGATAAAGAAGATTCAAAGAGAGTGAGATGCCAGCTCCTTTCAATCAGTCAGTAGCTTCAATCATTTCTGGACGTTTTTCAATGGCAAAAATCAATGAATATTGTAAATGCACAAACAGTAATTTCTCCGCATTGCAAGGTGCAATTCTGAAATTTTATGCTTTTTCCTGCTCCTCTTAGCATGATAAAGAAGATTCAAAGAGAGTGAGATGCCAGCTCCTTTCATTCAGTCAGTAGCTTCAATCATTTCTGGACGTTTTTCAATGGCAAAAATCAATGAATATTGTAAATGCACAAACAGTAATTTTTCCGCATTGCAAGGTGCAATTCTGAAATTTTTTGCTTATTCCTGCTCCTCTTAGCATGATAAAGAAGATTCAAAGAGAGTGAGGTGCCAGCTCCTTTCATTCAGTCAGTAGCTTCAAACATTTCTGGTATATGAATAACGTTTTTCAATGGCAAAAATCAATGAATATTGTAAATGCACAAACAGTTATTTCTCCGCATTGCAAGGTTCAATTCTGAAATTTTTTGCTTTTTCCTGCTCCTCTTAGCATGATAAAGAAGATTCAAAGAGAGTGAGATGCCAGCTCCTTTCATTCAGTCAGTAGCTTCAATCATTTCTGGACGTTTTTCAATGGCAAAAATCAATGAATATTGTAAATGCACAAACAGTAATTTCTCCGCATTGCAAGGTGCAATTCTGAAATTTTTTGCTTTTTCCTGCTCCTCTTAGCATGATAAAGAAGATTCAAAGAGAGTGAGATGCCAGCTCCTTTCATTCAGTCAGTAGCTTCAATCATTTCTGGACGTTTTTCAATGGCAAAAATCAATGAATATTGTAAATGCACAAACAGTAATTTCTCCGCATTGCAAGGTGCAATTCTGAAATTTTTTGCTTTTTCCTGCTCCTCTTAGCATGATAAAGAAGATTCAAAGAGAGTGAGATGCCAGCTCCTTTCATTCAGTCAGTAGCTTCAATCATTTCTGGACGTTTTTCAATGGCAAAAATCAATGAATATTGTAAATGCACAAACAGTAATTTCTCCGCATTGCAAGGTGCAATTCTGAAATTTTTGCTTTTTCCTGCTCCTCTTAGCATGATAAAGAAGATTCAAAGAGAGTGAGGTGCCAGCTCCTTTCATTCAGTCAGTAGCTTCAAACATTTCTGGTATATGAATAACATGTTTTTCAATGGCAAAAATCAATGAATATTGTAAATGCACAAACAGTAATTTCTCCGCATTGCAAGGAGCAATTCTGAAATTTTTTGCTTTTTCCTGCTCCTCTTAGCATGATAAAGAAGATTCAAAGAGAGTGAGATGCCAGCTCCTTTCATTCAGTCAGTAGCTTCAATCATTTCTGGACGTTTTTCAATGGCAAAAATCAATGAATATTGTAAATGCACAAACTGTAATTTCTCCGCATTGCAAGGTGCAATTCTGAAATTTTTTGCTTTTTCCTGCTCCTCTTAGCATGATAAAGAAGATTCAAAGAGAGTGAGATGCCAGCTCTTTTCATTCAGTCAGTAGCTTCAATCATTTCTGGACGTTTTTCAATGGCAAAAATCAATGAATATTGTAAATGCACAAACAGTAATTTCTCCGCATTGCAAGGTGCAATTCTGAAATTTTTTGCTTTTTCCTGCTCCTCTTAGCATGATAAAGAAGATTCAAAGAGAGTGAGATGCCAGCTCCTTTCATTCAATCAGTAGCTTCAAACATTTCTGGTATATGAATAACATGATGTTTTTCAATGGCAAAAATCAATGAATATTGTAAATGCACAAACAGTAATTTCTCCGCATTGCAAGGTGCAATTCTGAAATTTTTTGCTTTTTCCTGCTCCTCTTAGCATGATAAAGAAGATTCAAAGAGAGTGAGATGCCAGCTCCTTTCATTCAGTCAGTAGCTTCAATCATTTCTGGACGTTTTTCAATGGCAAAAATCAATGAATATTGTAAATGCACAAACAGTAATTTCTCCGCATTGCAAGGTGCAATTCTGAAATTTTTTGCTTTTTCCTGCTCCTCTTAGCATGATAAAGAAGATTCAAAGAGAGTGAGATGCCAGCTCCTTACATTCAGTCAGTAGCTTCAATCATTTCTGGTAAATGAATAACATGATGTTTTTCAATGGCAAAAATCAATGAATTTTGTAAATGCACAAACAGTAATTTCTCCGCATTGCAAGGCGCAATTCTGAAATTTTTTGCTTTTTCCTGCTCCTCTTAGCATGATAAAGAAGATTCAAAGAGAGTGAGATGCCAGCTCCTTTCAATCAGTCAGTAGCTTCAATCATTTCTGGACGTTTTTCAATGGCAAAAATCAATGAATATTGTAAATGCACAAACAGTAATTTCTCCGCATTGCAAGGTGCAATTCTGAAATTTTTTGCTTTTTCCTGCTCCTCTTAGCATGATAAAGAAGATTCAAAGAGAGTGAGATGCCAGCTCCTTTCATTCAGTCAGTAGCTTCAATCATTTCTGGACGTTTTTCAATGGCAAAAATCAATGAATATTGTAAATGCACAAACAGTAATTTTTCCGCATTGCAAGGTGCAATTCTGAAATTTTTTGCTTATTCCTGCTCCTCTTAGCATGATAAAGAAGATTCAAAGAGAGTGAGGTGCCAGCTCCTTTCATTCAGTCAGTAGCTTCAAACATTTCTGGTATATGAATAACGTTTTTCAATGGCAAAAATCAATGAATATTGTAAATGCACAAACAGTTATTTCTCCGCATTGCAAGGTGCAATTCTGAAATTTTTTGCTTTTTCCTGCTCCTCTTAGCATGATAAAGAAGATTCAAAGAGAGTGAGATGCCAGCTCCTTTCATTCAGTCAGTAGCTTCAATCATTTCTGGACGTTTTTCAATGGCAAAAATCAATGAATATTGTAAATGCACAAACAGTAATTTCTCCGCATTGCAAGGTGCAATTCTGAAATTTTTTGCTTTTTCCTGCTCCTCTTAGCATGATAAAGAAGATTCAAAGAGAGTGAGATGCCAGCTCCTTTCATTCAGTCAGTAGCTTCAATCATTTCTGGACGTTTTTCAATGGCAAAAATCAATGAATATTGTAAATGCACAAACAGTAATTTCTCCGCATTGCAAGGTGCAATTCTGAAATTTTTTGCTTTTTCCTGCTCCTCTTAGCATGATAAAGAAGATTCAAAGAGAGTGAGATGCCAGCTCC
Source organism: Phyllobates terribilis (assembly GCF_046119375.1). Taxonomy (NCBI): domain Eukaryota; kingdom Metazoa; phylum Chordata; class Amphibia; order Anura; family Dendrobatidae; genus Phyllobates; species Phyllobates terribilis. The sequence goes on from NW_027364754.1 coordinate 29,689, forward strand.
TTTCATTCAGTCAGTAGCTTCAATCATTTCTGGACGTTTTTCAATGGCAAAAATCAATGAATATTGTAAATGCACAAACAGTAATTTCTCCGCATTGCAAGGTGCAATTCTGAAATTTTTGCTTTTTCCTGCTCCTCTTAGCATGATAAAGAAGATTCAAAGAGAGTGAGGTGCCAGCTCCTTTCATTCAGTCAGTAGCTTCAAACATTTCTGGTATATGAATAACATGTTTTTCAATGGCAAAAATCAATGAATATTGTAAATGCACAAACAGTAATTTCTCCGCATTGCAAGGAGCAATTCTGAAATTTTTTGCTTTTTCCTGCTCCTCTTAGCATGATAAAGAAGATTCAAAGAGAGTGAGATGCCAGCTCCTTTCATTCAGTCAGTAGCTTCAATCATTTCTGGACGTTTTTCAATGGCAAAAATCAATGAATATTGTAAATGCACAAACTGTAATTTCTCCGCATTGCAAGGTGCAATTCTGAAATTTTTTGCTTTTTCCTGCTCCTCTTAGCATGATAAAGAAGATTCAAAGAGAGTGAGATGCCAGCTCTTTTCATTCAGTCAGTAGCTTCAATCATTTCTGGACGTTTTTCAATGGCAAAAATCAATGAATATTGTAAATGCACAAACAGTAATTTCTCCGCATTGCAAGGTGCAATTATGAAATTTTTTGCTTTTTCCTGCTCCTCTTAGCATGATAAAGAAGATTCAAAGAGAGTGAGATGCCAGCTCCTTTCATTCAATCAGTAGCTTCAAACATTTCTGGTATATGAATAACATGATGTTTTTCAATGGCAAAAATCAATGAATATTGTAAATGCACAAACAGTAATTTCTCCGCATTGCAAGGTGCAATTCTGAAATTTTTTGCTTTTTCCTGCTCCTCTTAGCATGATAAAGAAGATTCAAAGAGAGTGAGATGCCAGCTCCTTTCATTCAGTCAGTAGCTTCAATCATTTCTGGACGTTTTTCAATGGCAAAAATCAATGAATATTGTAAATGCACAAACAGTAATTTCTCCGCATTGCAAGGTGCAATTCTGAAATTTTTTGCTTTTTCCTGCTCCTCTTAGCATGATAAAGAAGATTCAAAGAGAGTGAGATGCCAGCTCCTTTCATTCAGTCAGTAGCTTCAATCATTTCTGGACGTTTTTCAATGGCAAAAATCAATGAATATTGTAAATGCACAAACAGTAATTTCTCCGCATTGCAAGGTGCAATTCTGAAATTTTTGCTTTTTCCTGCTCCTCTTAGCATGATAAAGAAGATTCAAAGAGAGTGAGGTGCCAGCTCCTTTCATTCAGTCAGTAGCTTCAAACATTTCTGGTATATGAATAACATGTTTTTCAATGGCAAAAATCAATGAATATTGTAAATGCACAAACAGTAATTTCTCCGCATTGCAAGGAGCAATTCTGAAATTTTTTGCTTTTTCCTGCTCCTCTTAGCATGATAAAGAAGATTCAAAGAGAGTGAGATGCCAGCTCCTTTCATTCAGTCAGTAGCTTCAATCATTTCTGGACGTTTTTCAATGGCAAAAATCAATGAATATTGTAAATGCACAAACTGTAATTTCTCCGCATTGCAAGGTGCAATTCTGAAATTTTTTGCTTTTTCCTGCTCCTCTTAGCATGATAAAGAAGATTCAAAGAGAGTGAGATGCCAGCTCTTTTCATTCAGTCAGTAGCTTCAATCATTTCTGGACGTTTTTCAATGGCAAAAATCAATGAATATTGTAAATGCACAAACAGTAATTTCTCCGCATTGCAAGGTGCAATTCTGAAATTTTTTGCTTTTTCCTGCTCCTCTTAGCATGATAAAGAAGATTCAAAGAGAGTGAGATGCCAGCTCCTTTCATTCAATCAGTAGCTTCAAACATTTCTGGTATATGAATAACATGATGTTTTTCAATGGCAAAAATCAATGAATATTGTAAATGCACAAACAGTAATTTCTCCGCATTGCAAGGTGCAATTCTGAAATTTTTTGCTTTTTCCTGCTCCTCTTAGCATGATAAAGAAGATTCAAAGAGAGTGAGATGCCAGCTCCTTTCATTCAGTCAGTAGCTTCAATCATTTCTGGACGTTTTTCAATGGCAAAAATCAATGAATATTGTAAATGCACAAACAGTAATTTCTCCGCATTGCAAGGTGCAATTCTGAAATTTTTTGCTTTTTCCTGCTCCTCTTAGCATGATAAAGAAGATTCAAAGAGAGTGAGATGCCAGCTCCTTACATTCAGTCAGTAGCTTCAATGATTTCTGGTAAATGAATAACATGATGTTTTTCAATGGCAAAAATCAATGAATTTTGTAAATGCACAATCAGTAATTTCTCCGCATTGCAAGGCGCAATTCTGAAATTTTTTGCTTTTTCCTGCTCCTCTTAGCATGATAAAGAAGATTCAAAGAGAGTGAGATGCCAGCTCCTTTCAATCAGTCAGTAGCTTCAATCATTTCTGGACGTTTTTCAATGGCAAAAATCAATGAATATTATAAATGCACAAACAGTAATTTCTCCGCATTGCAAGGTGCAATTCTGAAATTTTTTGCTTTTTCCTGCTCCTCTTAGCATGATAAAGAAGATTCAAAGAGAGTGAGATGCCAGCTCCTTTCATTCAGTCAGTAGCTTCAATCATTTCTGGACGTTTTTCAATGGCAAAAATCAATGAATATTGTAAATGCACAAACAGTAATTTTTCCGCATTGCAAGGTGCAATTCTGAAATTTTTTGCTTATTCCTGCTCCTCTTAGCATGATAAAGAAGATTCAAAGAGAGTGAGGTGCCAGCTCCTTTCATTCAGTCAGTAGCTTCAAACATTTCTGGTATATGAATAACGTTTTTCAATGGCAAAAATCAATGAATATTGTAAATGCACAAACAGTTATTTCTCCGCATTGCAAGGTGCAATTCTGAAATTTTTTGCTTTTTCCTGCTCCTCTTAGCATGATAAAGAAGATTCAAAGAGAGTGAGATGCCAGCTCCTTTCATTCAGTCAGTAGCTTCAATCATTTCTGGACGTTTTTCAATGGCAAAAATCAATGAATATTGTAAATGCACAAACAGTAATTTCTCCGCATTGCAAGGTGCAATTCTGAAATTTTTTGCTTTTTCCTGCTCCTCTTAGCATGATAAAGAAGATTCAAAGAGAGTGAGATGCCAGCTCCTTTCATTCAGTCAGTAGCTTCAATCATTTCTGGACGTTTTTCAATGGCAAAAATCAATGAATATTGTAAATGCACAAACAGTAATTTCTCCGCATTGCAAGGTGCAATTCTGAAATTTTTTGCTTTTTCCTGCTCCTCTTAGCATGATAAAGAAGATTCAAAGAGAGTGAGATGCCAGCTCCTTTCATTCAGTCAGTAGCTTCAATCATTTCTGGACGTTTTTCAATGGCAAAAATCAATGAATATTGTAAATGCACAAACAGTAATTTCTCCGCATTGCAAAGTGCAATTCTGAAATTTTTGCTTTTTCCTGCTCCTCTTAGCATGATAAAGAAGATTCAAAGAGAGTGAGATGCCAGCTCTTTTCATTCAGTCAGTAGCTTCAATCATTTCTGGACGTTTTTCAATGGCAAAAATCAATGAATATTGTAAATGCACAAACAGTAATTTCTCCGCATTGCAAGGTGCAATTATGAAATTTTTTGCTTTTTCCTGCTCCTCTTAGCATGATAAAGAAGATTCAAAGAGAGTGAGATGCCAGCTCCTTTCATTCAATCAGTAGCTTCAAACATTTCTGGTATATGAATAACATGATGTTTTTCAATGGCAAAAATCAATGAATATTGTAAATGCACAAACAGTAATTTCTCCGCATTGCAAGGTGCAATTCTGAAATTTTTTGCTTTTTCCTGCTCCTCTTAGCATGATAAAGAAGATTCAAAGAGAGTGAGATGCCAGCTCCTTTCATTCAGTCAGTAGCTTCAATCATTTCTGGACGTTTTTCAATGGCAAAAATCAATGAATATTGTAAATGCACAAACAGTAATTTCTCCGCATTGCAAGGTGCAATTCTGAAATTTTTTGCTTTTTCCTGCTCCTCTTAGCATGATAAAGAAGATTCAAAGAGAGTGAGGTGCCAGCTCCTTTCATTCAGTCAGTAGCTTCAAACATTTCTGGTATATGAATAACATGTTTTTCAATGGCAAAAATCAATGAATATTGTAAATGCACAAACTGTAATTTCTCCGCATTGCAAGGTGCAATTCTGAAATTTTTTGCTTTTTCCTGCTCCTCTTAGCATGATAAAGAAAATTCAAAGAGAGTGAGATGCCAGCTCCTTTCATTCAGTCAGTAGCTTCAATCATTTCTGGACGTTTTTCAATGGCAAAAATCAATGAATATTGTAAATGCACAAACAGTAATTTCTCCGCATTGCAAGGTGCAATTCTGAAATTTTTTGCTTTTTCCTGCTCCTCTTAGCATGATAAAGAAGATTCAAAGAGAGTGAGATGCCAGCTCCTTTCATTCAGTCAGTAGCTTCAATCATTTCTGGACGTTTTTCAATGGCAAAAATCAATGAATATTGTAAATGCACAAACTGTAATTTCTCCGCATTGTAAGGTGCAATTCTGAAATTTTTTGCTTTTTCCTGCTCCTCTTAGCATGATAAAGAAGATTCAAAGAGAGTGAGATGCCAGCTCCTTTCATTCAGTCAGTAGCTTCAGTCATTTCTGGACGTTTTTCAATGGCAAAAATCAATGAATATTGTAAATGCACAAACAGTAATTTCTCCGCATTGCAAGGTGCAATTCTGAAATTTTTTGCTTTTTCCTGCTCCCCTTAGCATGATAAAGAAGATTCAAAGAGAGTGAGATGCCAGCTCCTTTCATTCAGTCAGTAGCTTCAATCATTTCTGGACGTTTTTCAATGGCAAAAATCAATGAATATTGTAAATGCACAAACAGAAATTTCTCCGCATTGCAAGGTGCAATTCTGAAATTTTTTGCTTTTTCCTGCTCCTCTTAGCATGATAAAGAAGATTCAAAGAGAGTGAGATGCCAGCTCCTTTCATTCAGTCAGTAGCTTCAAACATTTCTGGTATATGAATAACATGATGTTTTTCAATGGCAAAAATCAATGAATATTGTAAATGCACAAACAGTAATTTCTCCGCATTGCAAGGTGCAATTCTGAAATTTTTTGCTTTTTCCTGCTCCTCTTAGCATGATAAAGAAGATTCAAAGAGAGTGAGATGTCAGCTCCTTTCGTTCAGTCAGTAGCTTCAATCATTTCTGGACGTTTTTCAATGGCAAAAATCATTGAATATTGTAATTGCACAAACAGTAATTTCTCCGCATTGCAAGGTGCAATTCTGAAATTTTTTACATTTTCCTGCTCCTCTTAGCATGATAAAGAAGATTCAAAGAGAGTGAGATGCCAGCTCCTTTCATTCAGTCAGTAGCTTCAATCATTTCTGGTATATGAATAACATGATGTTTTTCAAAGGCAAAAATCAATGAATATTGTAAATGCACAAACAGTAATTTCTCCGCATTGCAAGGTGCAATTCTGAAATTTTTTGCTTTTTCCTGCTCCTCTTAGCATGATAAAGAAGATTCAAAGAGAGTGAGATGCCAGCTCCTTTCATTCAGTCAGTAGCTTCAATCATTTCTGGACGTTTTTCAATGGCAAAAATCAATGAATATTGTAAATGCACAAACAGTAATTTCTCCGCATTGCAAGGTGCAATTCTGAAATTTTTTGCTTTTTCCTGCTCCTCTTAGCATGATAAAGAAGATTCAAAGAGAGTGAGGTGCCAGCTCCTTTCATTCAGTCAGTAGCTTCAAACATTTCTGGTATATGAATAACATGTTTTTCAATGGCAAAAATCAATGAATATTGTAAATGCACAAACAGTAATTTCTCCGCATTGCAAGGAGCAATTCTGAAATTTTTTGCTTTTTCCTGCTCCTCTTAGCATGATAAAGAAGATTCAAAGAGAGTGAGATGCCAGCTCCTTTCATTCAGTCAGTAGCTTCAATCATTTCTGGACGTTTTTCAATGGCAAAAATCAATGAATATTGTAAATGCACAAACAGTAATTTCTCCGCATTGCAAGGTGCAATTCTGAAATTTTTTGCTTTTTCCTGCTCCTCTTAGCATGATAAAGAAGATTCAAAGAGAGTGAGATGCCAGCTCCTTTCATTCAGTCAGTAGCTTCAAACATTTCTGGTATATGAATAACATGATGTTTTTCAATGGCAAAAATTAATGAATATTGTAAATGCACAAACAGTAATTTCTCCGCATTGCAAGGTGCAATTCTGAAATTTTTTGCTTTTTCCAGCTCCTCTTAGCATGATAAAGAAGATTCAAAGAGAGTGAGATGCCAGCTCCTTTCATTCAGTCAGTAGCTTCAATCATTTCTGGACGTTTTTCAATGGCAAAAATCAATGAATATTGTAAATGCACAAACAGTAATTTCTCCGCATTGCAAGGTGCAATTCTGAAATTTTTTGCTTTATCCTGCTCCTCTTAGCATGATAAAGAAGATTCAAAGAGAGTGAGGTGCCAGCTCCTTTCATTCAGTCAGTAGCTTCAAACATTTCTGGTATATGAATAACATGTTTTTCAATGGCAAAAATCAATGAATATTGTAAATGCACAAACAGTAATTTCTCCGCATTGCAAGGTGCAATTCTGAAATTTTTTGCTTTTTCCTGCTCCTCTTAGCATGATAAAGAAAATTCAAAGAGAGTGAGATGCCAGCTCCTTTCATTCAGTCAGTAGCTTCAATCATTTCTGGACGTTTTTCAATGGCAAAAATCAATGAATATTGTAAATGCACAAACAGTAATTTCTCCGCATTGCAAGGTGCAATTCTGAAATTTTTTGCTTTTTCCTGCTCCTCTTAGCATGATAAAGAAGATTCAAAGAGAGTGAGATGCCAGCTCCTTTCATTCAGTCAGTAGCTTCAATCATTTCTGGACGTTTTTCAATGGCAAAAATCAATGAATATTGTAAATGCACAAACTGTAATTTCTCCGCATTGTAAGGTGCAATTCTGAAATTTTTTGCTTTTTCCTGCTCCTCTTAGCATGATAAAGAAGATTCAAAGAGAGTGAGATGCCAGCTCCTTTCATTCAGTCAGTAGCTTCAATCATTTCTGGACATTTTTCAATGGCAAAAATCAATGAATATTGTAAATGCACAAACTGTAATTTCTCCGCATTGTAAGGTGCAATTCTGAAATTTTTTGCTTTTTCCTGCTCCTCTTAGCATGATAAAGAAGATTCAAAGAGAGTGAGATGCCAGCTCCTTTCATTCAGTCAGTAGCTTCAATCATTTCTGGACGTTTTTCAATGGCAAAAATCAATGAATATTGTAAATGCACAAACAGTAATTTCTCCGCATTGCAAGGTGCAATTCTGAAATTTTTTGCTTTTTCCTGCTCCTCTTAGCATGATAAAGAAGATTCAAAGAGAGTGAGATGCCAGCTCCTTTCATTCAGTCAGTAGCTTCAAACATTTCTGGTATATGAATAACATGATGTTTTTCAATGGCAAAAATCAATGAATATTGTAAATGCACAAACAGTAATTTCTCCGCATTGCAAGGTGCAATTCTGAAATTTTTTGCTTTTTCCTGCTCCTCTTAGCATGATAAAGAAGATTCAAAGAGAGTGAGATGCCAGCTCCTTTCATTCAGTCAGTAGCTTCAAACATTTCTGGTATATGAATAACATGATGTTTTTCAATGGCAAAAATCAATGAATTTTGTAAATGCACAAACAGTAATTTCTCCGCATTGCAAGGTGCAAGTCTGAAATTTTTTGCTTTTTCCTGCTCCTCTTAGCATGATAAAGAAGATTCAAAGAGAGTGAGATGCCAGCTACTTTCATTCAGTCAGTAGCTTCAATCATTTCTGGACGTTTTTCAATGGTAAAAATCAATGAATATTGTAAATGCACAAACAGTAATTTCTCCGCATTGCAAGGTGCAATTCTGAAATTTTTTGCTTTTTCCCGCTCCTCTTAGCATGATAAAGAAGATTCAAAGAGAGTGAGATGCCAGCTCCTTTCATTCAGTCAGTAGCTTCAATCATTTCTGGACGTTTTTCAATGGCAAAAATCAATGAATATTGTAAATGCACAAACAGTAATTTCTCCGCATTGCAAGGTGCAATTCTGAAATTTTTTGCTTTATCCTGCTCCTCTTAGCATGATAAAGAAGATTCAAAGAGAGTGAGGTGCCAGCTCCTTTCATTCAGTCAGTAGCTTCAATCATTTCTGGTATATGAATAACATGTTTTTCAATGGCAAAAATCAATGAATATTGTAAATGCACAAACAGTAATTTCTCCGCATTGCAAGGTGCAATTCTGAAATTTTTTGCTTTTTCCTGCTCCTCTTAGCATGATAAAGAAAATTCAAAGAGAGTGAGATGCCAGCTCCTTTCATTCAGTCAGTAGCTTCAATCATTTCTGGACGTTTTTCAATGGCAAAAATCAATGAATATTGTAAATGCACAAACAGTAATTTCTCCGCATTGCAAGGTGCAATTCTGAAATTTTTTGCTTTTTCCTGCTCCTCTTAGCATGATAAAGAAGATTCAAAGAGAGTGAGATGCCAGCTCCTTTCATTCAGTCAGTAGCTTCAATCATTTCTGGACGTTTTTCAATGGCAAAAATCAATGAATATTGTAAATGCACAAACTGTAATTTCTCCGCATTGTAAGGTGCAATTCTGAAATTTTTTGCTTTTTCCTGCTCCTCTTAGCATGATAAAGAAGATTCAAAGAGAGTGAGATGCCAGCTCCTTTCATTCAGTCAGTAGCTTCAATCATTTCTGGACATTTTTCAATGGCAAAAATCAATGAATATTGTAAATGCACAAACTGTAATTTCTCCGCATTGTAAGGTGCAATTCTGAAATTTTTTGCTTTTTCCTGCTCCTCTTAGCATGATAAAGAAGATTCAAAGAGAGTGAGATGCCAGCTCCTTTCATTCAGTCAGTAGCTTCAATCATTTCTGGACGTTTTTCAATGGCAAAAATCAATGAATATTGTAAATGCACAAACAGTAATTTCTCCGCATTGCAAGGTGCAATTCTGAAATTTTTTGCTTTTTCCTGCTCCTCTTAGCATGATAAAGAAGATTCAAAGAGAGTGAGATGCCAGCTCCTTTCATTCAGTCAGTAGCTTCAAACATTTCTGGTATATGAATAACATGATGTTTTTCAATGGCAAAAATCAATGAATATTGTAAATGCACAAACAGTAATTTCTCCGCATTGCAAGGTGCAATTCTGAAATTTTTTGCTTTTTCCTGCTCCTCTTAGCATGATAAAGAAGATTCAAAGAGAGTGAGATGCCAGCTCCTTTCATTCAGTCAGTAGCTTCAAACATTTCTGGTATATGAATAACATGATGTTTTTCAATGGCAAAAATCAATGAATTTTGTAAATGCACAAACAGTAATTTCTCCGCATTGCAAGGTGCAAGTCTGAAATTTTTTGCTTTTTCCTGCTCCTCTTAGCATGATAAAGAAGATTCAAAGAGAGTGAGATGCCAGCTACTTTCATTCAGTCAGTAGCTTCAATCATTTCTGGACGTTTTTCAATGGTAAAAATCAATGAATATTGTAAATGCACAAACAGTAATTTCTCCGCATTGCAAGGTGCAATTCTGAAATTTTTTGCTTTTTCCCGCTCCTCTTAGCATGATAAAGAAGATTCAAAGAGAGTGAGATGCCAGCTCCTTTCATTCAGTCAGTAGCTTCAATCATTTCTGGACGTTTTTCAATGGCAAAAATCAATGAATATTGTAAATGTACAAACAGTAATTTCTCCGCATTGCAAGGTGCAATTCTGAAATTTTTTGCTTTTTCCTGCTCCTCTTAGCATGATAAAGAAGATTCAAAGAGAGTGAGGTTCCAGCTCCTTTCATTCAGTCAGTAGCTTCAAACATTTCTGGTATATGAATAACATGTTTTTCAATGGCAAAAATCAATGAATATTGTAAATGCACAAACAGTAATTTCTCCGCATTGCAAGGTGCAATTCTGAAATTTTTTGCTTTTTCCTGCTCCTCTTAACTTGATAAAGAAGATTCAAAGAGAGTGAGATGCCAGCTCCTTTCATTCAGTCAGTAGCTTCAATCATTTCTGGACGTTTTTCAATGGCAAAAATCAATGAATATTGTAAATGCACAAACTGTAATTTCTCCGCATTGTAAGGTGCAATTCTGAAATTTTTTGCTTTTTCCTGCTCCTCTTAGCATGATAAAGAAGATTCAAAGAGAGTGAGATGCCAGCTCCTTTCATTCAGTCAGTAGCTTCAATCATTTCTGGACGTTTTTCAATGGCAAAAATCAATGAATATTGTAAATGCACAAACAGTAATTTCTCCGCATTGCAAGGTGCAATTCTGAAATTTTTTGCTTTTTCCTGCTCCTCTTAGCATGATAAAGAAGATTCAAAGAGAGTGAGATGCCAGCTCCTTTCATTCAGTCAGTAGCTTCAAACATTTCTGGTATATGAATAACATGATGTTTTTCAATGGCAAAAATCAATGAATATTGTAAATGCACAAACAGTAATTTCTCCGCATTGCAAGGTGCAAGTCTGAAATTTTTTGCTTTTTCCTGCTCCTCTTAGCATGATAAAGAAGATTCAAAGAGAGTGAGATGCCAGCTACTTTCATTCAGTCAGTAGCTTCAATCATTTCTGGACGTTTTTCAATGGTAAAAATCAATGAATATTGTAAATGCACAAACAGTAATTTCTCCGCATTGCAAGGTGCAATTCTGAAATTTTTTGCTTTTTCCTGCTCCTCTTAGCATGATAAAGAAGATTCAAAGAGAGTGAGATGCCAGCTCCTTTCATTCAGTCAGTAGCTTCAATCATTTCTGGACGTTTTTCAATGGCAAAAATCAATGAATATTGTAAATGCACAAACAGTAATTTCTTCGCATTGCAAGGTGCAATTCTGAAATGTTTTGCTTTCTCCTGCTCCTCTTAGCATGATAAAGAAGATTCAAAGAGAGTGAGATGCCAGCTCCTTTCATTCAGTCAGTAGCTTCAATCATTTCTGGTAAATGAATAACATGATGTTTTTCAATGGCAAAAATCAATGAATTTTGTAAATGCACAAACAGTAATTTCTCCGCATTGCAAGGCGCAATTCTGAAATTTTTTGCTTTTTCCTGCTCCTCTTAGCATGATAAAGAAGATTCAAAGAGAGTGAGATGCCAGCTCCTTTCATTCAGTCAGTAGCTTCAATCATTTCTGGACGTTTTTCAATGGCAAAAATCAATGAATATTGTAAATGCACAAACAGTAATTTCTCCGCATTGCAAGGTGCAATTCTGAAATTTTTTGCTTTTTCCTGCTCCTCTTAGCATGATAAAGAAGATTCAAAGAGAGTGAGATGCCAGCTCCTTTCATTCAGTCAGTAGCTTCAATCATTTCTGGATGTTTTTCAATGGCAAAAGTCAATGAATATTGTAAATGCACAAACTGTAATTTCTTCGCATTGCAAGGTGCAATTCTGAAATTTTTTGCTTTTCCTGCTCCTCTTAGCATGATAAAGAAGATTCATAGAGAGTGAGATGCCAGCTCCTTTCATTCAGTCAGTAGCTTCAATCATTTCTGGACGTTTTTCAATGGCAAAAATCAATGAATATTGTAATTGCACAAACAGTAATTTCTCCGCATTGCAAGGTGCAATTCTGAAATTTTTTGCTTTTTCCTGCTCCTCTTAGCATGATAAAGAAGATTCAAAGAGAGTGAGATGCCAGCTCCTTTCATTCAGTCAGTAGCTTCAAACATTTCTGGTATATGAATAACATGATGTTTTTCAATGGCAAAAATCAATGAATATTGTAAATGCACAAACAGTAATTTCTCCGCATTGCAAGGTGCAATTCTGAAATTTTTTGCTTTTTCCTGCTCCTCTTAGCATGATAAAGAAGATTCAAAGAGAGTGAGATGCCAGCTCCTTTCATTCAGTCAGTAGCTTCAATCATTTCTGGACGTTTTTCAATGGCAAAAATCAATGAATATTGTAAATGCACAAACAGTAATTTCTCCGCATTGCAAGGTGCAATTCTGAAATTTTTTGCTTTTTCCTGCTCCTCTTAGCATGATAAAGAAGATTCAAAGAGAGTGAGATGCCAGCTCCTTTCATTCAGTCAGTAGCTTCAATCATTTCTGGACGTTTTTCAATGGCAAAAATCAATGAATATTGTAAATGCACAAACTGTAATTTCTCCGCATTGTAAGGTGCAATTCTGAAATTTTTTGCTTTTTCCTGCTCCTCTTAGCATGATAAAGAAGATTCAAAGAGAGTGAGATGCCAGCTCCTTTCATTCAGTCAGTAGCTTCAATCATTTCTGGACGTTTTTCAATGGCAAAAATCAATGAATATTGTAAATGCACAAACAGTAATTTCTCCGCATTGCAAGGTGCAATTCTGAAATTTTTTGCTTTTTCCTGCTCCTCTTAGCATGATAAAGAAGATTCAAAGAGAGTGAGATGCCAGCTCCTTTCATTCAGTCAGTAGCTTCAAACATTTCTGGTATATGAATAACATGATGTTTTTCAATGGCAAAAATCAATGAATATTGTAAATGCACAAACAGTAATTTCTCCGCATTGCAAGGTGCAAGTCTGAAATTTTTTGCTTTTTCCTGCTCCTCTTAGCATGATAAAGAAGATTCAAAGAGAGTGAGATGCCAGCTACTTTCATTCAGTCAGTAGCTTCAATCATTTCTGGACGTTTTTCAATGGTAAAAATCAATGAATATTGTAAATGCACAAACAGTAATTTCTCCGCATTGCAAGGTGCAATTCTGAAATTTTTTGCTTTTTCCTGCTCCTCTTAGCATGATAAAGAAGATTCAAAGAGAGTGAGATGCCAGCTCCTTTCATTCAGTCAGTAGCTTCAATCATTTCTGGACGTTTTTCAATGGCAAAAATCAATGAATATTGTAAATGCACAAACAGTAATTTCTCCGCATTGCAAGGTGCAATTCTGAAATTTTTTGCTTTTTCCTGCTCCTCTTAGCATGATAAAGAAGTTTCAAAGAGAGTGAGATGCCAGCTCCTTTCATTCAGTCAGTAGCTTCAATCATTTCTGGTAAATGAATAACATGATGTTTTTCAATGGCAAAAATCAATGAATTTTGTAAATGCACAAACACTAATTTCTCCGCATTGCAAGGCGCAATTCTGAAATTTTTTGCTTTTTCCTGCTCCTCTTAGCATGTTAAAGAAGATTCAAAGAGAGTGAGATGCCAGCTCCTTTCATTCAGTCAGTAGCTTCAATCATTTCTGAACGTTTTTCAATGGCAAAAATCAATGAATATTGTAAATGCACAAACAGTAATTTCTCCGCATTGCAAGGTGCAATTCTGAAATTTTTTGCTTTTTCCTGCTCCTCTTAGCATGATAAAAAAGATTCAAAGAGAGTGAGATGCCAGCTCCTTTCATTCAGTCAGTAGCTTCAATCATTTCTGGACGTTTTTCAATGGCAAAAATCAATGAATATTGTAAATGCACAAACAGTAATTTCTCCGCATTGCAAGGTGCATTTCTGAAATTTTTTGCTTTTTCCTGCTCCTCTTAGCATGATAAAGAAGATTCAAAGAGAGTGAGGTGCCAGCTCCTTTCATTCAGTCAGTAGCTTCAAACATTTCTGGTATATGAATAACATGTTTTTCAATGGCAAAAATCAATGAATATTGTAAATGCACAAACAGTAATTTCTCCGCATTGCAAGGAGCAATTCTGAAATTTTTTGCTTTTTCCTGCTCCTCTTAGCATGATAAAGAAGATTCAAAGAGAGTGAGATGCCAGCTCCTTTCATTCAGTCAGTAGCTTCAATCATTTCTGGACATTTTTCAATGGCAAAAATCAATGAATATTGTAAATGCACAAACAGTAATTTCTCCGCATTGCAAGGTGCAATTCTGAAATTTTTTGCTTTTTCCTGCTCCTCTTAGCATGATAAAGAAGATTCAAAGAGAGTGAGATGCCAGCTCCTTTCATTCAGTCAGTAGCTTCAATCATTTCTGGACGTTTTTCAATGGCAAAAATCAATGAATATTGTAAATGCACAAACTGTAATTTCTCCGCATTGCAAGGTGCAATTCTGAAATTTTTTGCTTTTTCCTGCTCCTCTTAGCATGATAAAGAAGATTCAAAGAGAGTGAGATGCCAGCTCCTTTCATTCAGTCAGTAGCTTCAAACATTTCTGGTATATGAATAACATGTTTTTCAATGGCAAAAATCAATGAATATTGTAAATGCACAAACAGTAATTTCTCCGCATTGCAAGGTGCAATTCTGAAATTTTTTGCTTTTTCCTGCTCCTCTTAGCATGATAAACAAGATTCAAAGAGAGTGAGATGCCAGCTCCTTTCATTGAGTCAGTAGCTTCAATCATTTCTGGACTTTTTTCAATGGCAAAAATCATTGAATATTGTAAATGCACAAACAGTAATTTCTCCGCATTGCAAGGTGCAATTCTGAAATTTTTTACTTTTTCCTGCTCCTCTTAGCATGATAAAGAAGATTCAAAGAGAGTGAGATGCCAGCTCCTTTCATTCAGTCAGTAGCTTCAATCATTTCTGGTATATGAATAACATGATGTTTTTCAATGGCAAAAATCAATGAATATTGTAAATGCACAAACAGTAATTTCTCCGCATTGCAAGGTGCAATTCTGAAATTTTTTGTTTTTTCCTGCTCCTCTTAGCATGATAAAGAAGATTCAAAGAGAGTGAGATGCCAGCTCCTTTCATTCAGTCAGTAGCTTCAAACATTTCTGGTATATGAATAACATGATGTTTTTCAATGGCAAAAATCAATGAATATTGTAAATGCACAAACAGTAATTTCTCCGCATTGCAAGGTGCAATTCTGAAATTTTTTGCTTTTTCCTGCTCCTCTTAGCATGTTAAAGAAGATTCAAAGAGAGTGAGATGCCAGCTCCTTTCGTTCAGTCAGTAGCCTCAATCATTTCTGGACGTTTTTCAATGGTAAAAATCAATGAATATTGTAAATGCACAAACAGTAATTTCTCCGCATTGCAAGGTGCAATTCTGAAATTTTTTGCTTTTTCCTGCTCCTCTTAGCATGATAAAGAAGATTCAAAGAGAGTGAGATGCCAGCTCCTTTCATTCAGTCAGTAGCTTCAATCATTTCTGGACGTTTTTCAATGGCAAAAATCAATGAATATTGTAAATGCACAAACAGTAATTTCTCCGCATTGCAAGGTGCAATTCTGAAATTTTTTGCTTTTTCCTGCTCCTCTTAGCATGATAAAGAAGATTCAAAGAGAGTGAGATGCCAGCTCCTTTCATTCAGTCAGTAGCTTCAATCATTTCTGGACGTTTTTCAATGGCAAAAATCAATGAATATTGTAAATGCACAAACAGTAATTTCTCCGCATTGCAAGGTGCAATTCTGAAATTTTTTGCTTTTTCCTGCTCCTCTTAGCATGATAAAGAAGATTCAAAGAGAGTGAGATGCCAGCTCCTTTCATTCAGTCAGTAGCTTCAAACATTTCTGGTATATGAATAACATGATGTTTTTCAATGGCAAAAATCAATGAATATTGTAAATGCACAAACAGTAATTTCTCCGCATTGCAAGGTGCAATTCTGAAATTTTTTGCTTTTTCCTGCTCCTCTTAGCATGATAAAGAAGATTCAAAGAGAGTGAGATGCCAGCTCCTTTCATTGAGTCAGTAGCTTCAATCATTTCTGGACTTTTTTCAATGGCAAAAATCATTGAATATTGTAAATGCACAAACAGTAATTTCTCCGCATTGCAAGGTGCAATTCTGAAATTTTTTACTTTTTCCTGCTCCTCTTAGCATGATAAACAAGATTCAAAGAGAGTGAGATGCCAGCTCCTTTCATTCAGTCAGTAGCTTCAATCATTTCTGGTATATGAATAACATGATGTTTTTCAATGGCAAAAATCAATGAATATTGTAAATGCACAAACAGTAATTTCTCCGCATTGCAAGGTGCAATTCTGAAATTTTTTGTTTTTTCCTGCTCCTCTTAGCATGATAAAGAAGATTCAAAGAGAGTGAGATGCCAGCTCCTTTCATTCAGTCAGTAGCTTCAAACATTTCTGGTATATGAATAACATGATGTTTTTCAATGGCAAAAATCAATGAATATTGTAAATGCACAAACAGTAATTTCTCCGCATTGCAAGGTGCAATTCTGAAATTTTTTGCTTTTTCCTGCTCCTCTTAGCATGTTAAAGAAGATTCAAAGAGAGTGAGATGCCAGCTCCTTTCGTTCAGTCAGTAGCCTCAATCATTTCTGGACGTTTTTCAATGGTAAAAATCAATGAATATTGTAAATGCACAAACAGTAATTTCTCCGCATTGCAAGGTGCAATTCTGAAATTTTTTGCTTTTTCCTGCTCCTCTTAGCATGATAAAGAAGATTCAAAGAGAGTGAGATGCCAGCTCCTTTCATTCAGTCAGTAGCTTCAAACATTTCTGGTATATGAATAACATGATGTTTTTCAATGGCAAAAATCAATGAATATTGTAAATGCACAAACAGTAATTTCTCCGCATTGCAAGGTGCAATTCTGAAATTTTTTGCTTTTTCCTGCTCCTCTTAGCATGATAAAGAAGATTCAAAGAGAGTGAGATGCCAGCTCCTTTCATTCAGTCAGTAGCTTCAATCATTTCTGGTATATGAATAACATGATGTTTTTCAATGGCAAAAATCAATGAATATTGTAAATGCACAAACAGTAATTTCTCCGCATTGCAAGGTGCAATTCTGAAATTTTTTGCTTTTTCCTGCTCCTCTTAGCATGATAAAGAAGATTCAAAGAGAGTGAGATGCCAGCTCCTTTCATTCAGTCAGTAGCTTCAATCATTTCTGGACGTTTTTCAATGGCAAAAATCAATGAATATTGCAAATGCACAAACAGTAATTTCTCCGCATTGCAAGGTGCAATTCTGAAATTTTTTGCTTTTTCCTGCTCCTCTTACCATGATAAACAAGATTCAAAGAGAGTGAGATGCCAGCTCCTTTCATTCAGTCAGTAGCTTCAATCATTTCTGGACGTTTTTCAATGGCAAAAATCAATGAATATTGTAAATGCACAAACAGTAATTTCTCCGCATTGCAAGGTGCAATTCTGAAATTTTTTGCTTTTACCTGCTCCTCTTAGCATGATAAAGAAGATTCAAAGAGAGTGAGATGCCAGCTCCTTTCATTCAGTCAGTAGCTTCAATCATTTCTGGACGTTTTTCAATGGCAAAAATCAATGAATATTGTAAATGCACAAACAGTAATTACTCCGCATTGCAAGTTGCAATTCTGAAATTTTTTGCTTTTTCCTGCTCCTCTTAGCATGATAAAGAAGATTCAAAGAGAGTGAGATGCCAGCTCCTTTCATTCAGTCAGTAGCTTCAAACATTTCTGGTATATGAATAACATGATGTTTTTCAATGGCAAAAATCAATGAATATTGTAAATGCACAAACAGTAATTTCTCCGCATTGCAAGGTGCAATTCTGAAATTTTTTGCTTTTTCCTGCTCCTCTTAGCATGATAAAGAAGATTCAAAGAGAGTGAGATGCCAGCTCCTTTCGTTCAGTCAGTAGCTTCAATCATTTCTGGACGTTTTTCAATGGCAAAAATCATTGAATATTATAAATGCACAAACAGTAATTTCTCCGCATTGCATAGTGCAATTCTGAAATTTTTTACTTTTTCCTGCTCCTCTTAGCATGATAAAGAAGATTCAAAGAGAGTGAGATGCCAGCTCCTTTCATTCAGTCAGTAGCTTCAATCATTTCTGGTATATGAATAACATGATGTTTTTCATTGGCAAAAATCAATGAATATTGTAAATGCACAAACAGTAATTTCTCCGCATTGCAAGGTGCAATTCTGAAATTTTTTGCTTTTTCCTGCTCCTCTTAGCATGATAAACATGATTCAAAGAGAGTGAGATGCCAGCTCCTTTCATTCAGTCAGTAGCTTCAATCATTTCTGGACGTTTTTCAATGGCAAAAATCAATGAATATTGTAAATGCACAAACAGTAATTTCTCCGCATTGCAAGGTGCAATTATGAAATTTTTTGCTTTTTCCTGCTCCTCTTAGCATGATAAAGAAGATTCAAAGAGAGTGAGATGCCAGCTCCTTTCATTCAGTCAGTAGCTTCAAACATTTCTGGTATATGAATAACATGATGTTTTTCAATGGCAAAAATCAATGAATATTGTAAATGCACAAACAGTAATTTCTCCGCATTGCAAGGTGCAATTCTGAAATTTTTTGCTTTTTCCTGCTCCTCTTAGCATGATAAAGAAGATTCAAAGAGAGTGAGATGCCAGCTCCTTTCATTCAGTCAGTAGCTTCAATCATTTCTGGATGTTTTTCAATGGCAAAAATCAATGAATATTGTAAATGCACAAACAGTAATTTCTCCGCATTGCAAGGTGCAATTCTGAAATTTTTTGCTTTTTCCTGCTCCTCTTAGCATGATAAACAAGATTCAAAGAGAGTGAGATGCCAGCTCCTTTCATTCAGTCAGTAGCTTCAATCATTTCTGGACGTTTTTCAATGGCAAAAATCAATGAATATTGTAAATGCACAAACAGTAATTTCTCCGCATTGCAAGGTGCAATTCTGAAATTTTTTGCTTTTTCCTGCTCCTCTTAGCATGATAAAGAAGATTCAAAGAGAGTGAGATGCCAGCTCCTTTCATTCAGTCAGTAGCTTCAAACATTTCTGGTATATGAATAACATGATGTTTTTCAATGGCAAAAATCAATGAATATTGTAAATGCACAAACAGTAATTTCTCCGCATTGCAAGGTGCAAGTCTGAAATTTTTTGCTTTTTCCTGCTCCTCTTAGCATGATAAAGAAGATTCAAAGAGAGTGAGATGCCAGCTACTTTCATTCAGTCAGTAGCTTCAATCATTTCTGGACGTTTTTCAATGGTAAAAATCAATGAATATTGTAAATGCACAAACAGTAATTTCTCCACATTGCAAGGTGCAATTCTGAAATTTTTTGCTTTTTCCTGCTCCTCTTAGCATGATAAAGAAGATTCAAAGAGAGTGAGATGCCAGCTCCTTTCATTCAGTCAGTAGCTTCAAACATTTCTGGTATATGAATAACATGATGTTTTTCAATGGCAAAAATCAATGAATATTGTAAATGCACAAACAGTAATTTCTCCGCATTGCAAGGTGCAATTCTGAAATTTTTTGCTTTTTCCTGCTCCTCTTAGCATGATAAAGAAGATTCAAATAGAGTGAGATGCCAGCTCCTTTCATTCAGTCAGTAGCTTCAATCATTTCTGGATGTTTTTCAATGGCAAAAATCAATGAATATTGTAAATGCACAAACTGTAATTTCTCCGCATTTCAAGGTGCAATTCTGAAATTTTTTGCTTTTTCCTGCTCCTCTTAGCATAATAAAGAAGATTCAAAGAGAGTGAGATGCCAGCTCCTTTCATTCAGTCAGTAGTTTCAATCATTTCTGGACGTTTTTCAATGGCAAAAATCAATGAATATTGTAAATGCACAAACAGTAATTTCTCCGCATTGCAAGGTGCAATTCTGAAATTTTTTGCTTTTTCCTGCTCCTCTTAGCATGATAAAGAAGATTCAAAGAGAGTGAGATGCCAGCTCCTTTCATTCAGTCAGTACCTTCAATCATTTCTGGACGTTTTTCAATGGCAAAAATCAATGAATATTGTAAATGCACAAACAGTAATTTCTCCGCATTGCAAGGTGCAATTCTGAAATTTTTTGCTTTTTCCCGCTCCTCTTAGCATGATAAAGATTCAAAGAGAGTGAGGTGCCAGCTCCTTTCATTCAGTCAGTAGCTTCAAACATTTCTGGTATATGAATAACATGTTTTTCAATGGCAAAAATCAATGAATATTGTAAATGCACAAACAGTAATTTCTCCGCATTGCAAGGTGCAATTCTGAAATTTTTTGCTTTTTCCTGCTCCTCTTAGCATGATAAAGAAGATTCAAAGAGAGTGAGATGCCAGCTCCTTTCATTCAGTCAGTAGCTTCAAACATTTCTGGTATATGAATAACATGATGTTTTTCAATGGCAAAAATCAATGAATATTGTAAATGCACAAACAGTAATTTCTCCGCATTGCAAGGTGCAATTCTGAAATTTTTTGCTTTTTCCTGCTCCTCTTAGCATGATAAAGAAGATTCAAAGAGAGTGAGATGCCAGCTCCTTTCATTCAGTCAGTAGCTTCAATCATTTCTGGATGTTTTTCAATGGCAAAAATCAATGAATATTGTAAATGCACAAACTGTAATTTCTCCGCATTGCAAGGTGCAATTCTGAAATTTTTTGCTTTTTCCTGCTCCTCTTAGCATGATAAAGAAGATTCAAAGAGAGTGAGATGCCAGCTCCTTTCATTCAGTCAGTACCTTCAATCATTTCTGGACGTTTTTCAATGGCAAAAATCAATGAAAATTGTAAATGCACAAACAGTAATTTCTCCGCATTGCAAGGTGCGATTCTGAAATTTTTTGCTTTTTCCTGCTCCTCTTAGCATGATAAAGAAGATTCAAAGAGAGTGAGATGCCAGCTCCTTTCATTCAGTCAGTAGCTTCAAACATTTCTGGTATATGAATAACATGATGTTTTTCAATGGCAAAAATCAATGAATATTGTAAATGCACAAACAGTAATTTCTCCGCATTGCAAGGTGCAAGTCTGAAATTTTTTGCTTTTTCCTGCTCCTCTTAGCATGATAAAGAAGATTCAAAGAGAGTGAGATGCCAGCTACTTTCATTCAGTCAGTAGCTTCAATCATTTCTGGACCTTTTTCAATGGTAAAAATCAATGAATATTGTAAATGCACAAACAGTAATTTCTCCACATTGCAAGGTGCAATTCTGAAATTTTTTGCTTTTTCCTGCTCCTCTTAGCATGATAAAGAAGATTCAAAGAGAGTGAGATGCCAGCTCCTTTCATTCAGTCAGTAGCTTCAAACATTTCTGGTATATGAATAACATGATGTTTTTCAATGGCAAAAATCAATGAATATTGTAAATGCACAAACAGTAATTTCTCCGCATTGCAAGGTGCAATTCTGAAATTTTTTGCTTTTTCCTGCTCCTCTTAGCATGATAAAGAAGATTCAAAGAGAGTGAGATGCCAGCTCCTTTCATTCAGTCAGTAGCTTCAAACATTTCTGGTATATGAATAACATGATGTTTTTCAATGGCAAAAATCAATGAATATTGTAAATGCACAAACAGTAATTTCTCCGCATTGCAAGGTGCAATTCTGAAATTTTTTGCTTTTTCCTGCTCCTCTTAGCATGATAAAGAAGATTCAAAGAGAGTGAGATGCCAGCTCCTTTCATTCAGTCAGTAGCTTCAATCATTTCTGGATGTTTTTCAATGGCAAAAATCAATGAATATTGTAAATGCACAAACAGTAATTTCTCCGCATTGCAAGGTGCAATTCTGAAATTTTTTGCTTTTTCCTGCTCCTCTTAGCATGATAAAGAAGATTCAAAGAGAGTGAGATGTCAGCTCCTTTCATTCAGTCAGTAGCTTCAAACATTTCTGGTATATGAATAACATGATGTTTTTCAATGGCAAAAATCAATGAATTTTGTAAATGCACAAACAGTAATTTCTCCGCATTGCAAGGTGCAATTCTGAAATTTTTTGCTTTTTCCTGCTCCTCTTAGCATGATAAAGAAGATTCAAAGAGAGTGAGATGCCAGTTCCTTTCATTCAGTCAGTAGCTTCAATCATTTCTGGACGTTTTTCAATGGCAAAAATCAATGAATATTGTAAATGCACAAACAGTAATTTCTCCGCATTGCAAGGTGCAATTCTGAAATTTTTTGCTTTTTCCTGCTCCTCTTAGCATGATAAAGAAGATTCAAAGAGAGTGAGATGCCAGCTCCTTTCATTCAGTCAGTATCTTCAATCATTTCTGGTATATGAATAACATGATGTTTTTCAATGGCAAAAATCAATGAATATTGTAAATGCACAAACAGTAATTTCTCCGCATTGCAAGGTGCAATTCTGAAATTTTTTGCTTTTTCCTGCTCCTCTTAGCATGATAAAGAAGATTCAAAGAGAGTGAGATGCCAGCTCCTTTCATTCAGTCAGTAGCTTCAATCATTTCTGGACGTTTTTCAATGGCAAAAATCAATGAATATTGTAAATGCACAAACAGTAATTTCTCCGCATTGCAAGGTGCAATTCTGAAATTTTTTGCTTTTTCCTGCTCCTCTTAGCATGATAAACAAGATTCAAAGAGAGTGAGATGCCAGCTCCTTTCATTCAGTCAGTAGCTTCAATCATTTCTGGACGTTTTTCAATGGCAAAAATCAATGAATATTGTAAATGCACAAACAGTAATTTCTCCGCATTGCAAGGTGCAATTCTGAAATTTTTTGCTTTTTCCTGCTCCTCTTAGCATGATAAAGAAGATTCAAAGAGAGTGAGATGCCAGCTCCTTTCATTCAGTCAGTAGCTTCAAACATTTCTGGTATATGAATAACATGATGTTTTTCAATGGCAAAAATCAATGAATATTGTAAATGCACAAACAGTAATTTCTCCGCATTGCAAGGTGCAAGTCTGAAATTTTTTGCTTTTTCCTGCTCCTCTTAGCATGATAAAGAAGATACAAAGAGAGTGAGATGCCAGCTACTTTCATTCAGTCAGTAGCTTCAATCATTTCTGGATGTTTTTCAATGGTAAAAATCAATGAATATTGTAAATGCACAAACAGTAATTTCTCCACATTGCAAGGTGCAATTCTGAAATTTTTTGCTTTTTCCTGCTCCTCTTAGCATGATAAAGAAGATTCAAAGAGAGTGAGATGCCAGCTCCTTTCATTCAGTCAGTAGCTTCAAACATTTCTGGTATATGAATAACATGATGTTTTTCAATGGCAAAAATCAATGAATATTGTAAATGCACAAACAGTAATTTCTCTGCATTGCAAGGTGCAATTCTGAAATTTTTTGCTTTTTCCTGCTCCTCTTAGCATGATAAAGAAGATTCAAAGAGAGTGAGATGCCAGCTACTTTCATTCAGTCAGTAGCTTCAATCATTTCTGGATGTTTTTCAATGGTAAAAATCAATGAATATTGTAAATGCACAAACAGTAATTTCTCCACATTGCAAGGTGCAATTCTGAAATTTTTTGCTTTTTCCTCCTCCTCTTAGCATGATAAAGAAGATTCAAAGAGAGTGAGATGCCAGCTCCTTTCATTCAGTCAGTAGCTTCAAACATTTCTGGTATATGAATAACAAGATGTTTTTCAATGGCAAAAATCAATGAATATTGTAAATGCACAAACAGTAATTTCTCCGCATTGCAAGGTGCAATTCTGAAATTTTTTGCTTTTTCCTGCTCCTCTTAGCATGATAAAGAATATTCAAAGAGAGTGAGATGCCAGCTCCTTTCATTCAGTCAGTAGCTTCAATCATTTCTGGATGTTTTTCAATGGCAAAAATCAATGAATATTGTAAATGCACAAACTGTAATTTCTCCGCATTGCAAGGTGCAATTCTGAAATTTTTTGTTTTTTCCTGCTCCTCTTAGCATGATAAAGAAGATTCAAAGAGAGTGAGATGCCAGCTCCTTTCATTCAGTCAGTAGCTTCAATCATTTCTGGACGTTTTTCAATGGCAAAAATCAATGAATATTGTAAATGCACAAACAGTAATTTCTCCGCATTGCAAGGTGCAATTCTGAAATTTTTTGCTTTTTCCTGCTCCTCTTAGCATGATAAAGAAGATTCAAAGAGAGTGAGATGCCAGCTCCTTTCATTCAGTCAGTACCTTCAATCATTTCTGGATGTTTTTCAATGGCAAAAATCAATGAATATTGTAAATGCACAAACAGTAATTTCTCCGCATTGCAAGGTGCAATTCTGAAATTTTTTGCTTTTTCCCGCTCCTCTTAGCATGATAAAGAAGATTCAAAGAGAGTGAGGTGCCAGCTCCTTTCATTCAGTCAGTAGCTTCAAACATTTCTGGTATATGAATAACATGTTTTTCAATGGCAAAAATCAATGAATATTGTAAATGCACAAACAGTAATTTCTCCGCATTGCAAGGTGCAATTCTGAAATTTTTTGCTTTTTCCTGCTCCTCTTAGCATGATAAAGAAGATTCAAAGAGAGTGAGATGCCAGCTCCTTTCATTCAGTCAGTAGCTTCAATCATTTCTGGACGTTTTTCAATGGCAAAAATCAATGAATATTGTAAATGCACAAACAGTAATTTCTCCGCATTGCAAGGTGCAATTCTGAAATTTTTTGCTTTTTCCTGCTCCTCTTAGCATGATAAAGAAGATTCAAAGAGAGTGAGATGCCAGCTCCTTTCATTCAGTCAGTAGCTTCAATAATTTCTGGACGTTTTTCAATGGCAAAAATCAATGAATATTGTAAATGCACAAACAGTAATTTCTCCGCATTGCAAGGTGCAATTCTGAAATTTTTTGCTTTTTCCTGCTCCTCTTAGCATGATAAAGAAGATTCAAAGAGAGTGAGATGCCAGCTCCTTTCATTCAGTCAGTAGCTTCAAACATTTCTGGTATATGAATAACATGATGTTTTTCAATGGCAAAAATCAATGAATATTGTAAATGCACAAACAGTAATTTCTCCGCATTGCAAGGTGCAAGTCTGAAATTTTTTGCTTTTTCCTGCTCCTCTTAGCATGGTAAAGAAGATTCAAAGAGAGTGAGATGCCAGCTACTTTCATTCAGTCAGTAGCTTCAATCATTTCTGGACGTTTTTCAATGGTAAAAATCAATGAATATTGTAAATGCACAAACAGTAATTTCTCCACATTGCAAGGTGCAATTCTGAAATTTTTTGCTTTTTCCTGCTCCTCTTAGCATGATAAAGAAGATTCAAAGAGAGTGAGATGCCAGCTCCTTTCATTCAGTCAGTAGCTTCAAACATTTCTGGTATATGAATAACATGATGTTTTTCAATGGCAAAAATCAATGAATATTGTAAATGCACAAACAGTAATTTCTCCGCATTGCAAGGTGCAATTCTGAAATTTTTTGCTTTTTCCTGCTCCTCTTAGCATGATAAAGAAGATTCAAAGAGAGTGAGATGCCAGCTCCTTTCATTCAGTCAGTAGCTTCAAACATTTCTGGTATATGAATAACATGATGTTTTTCAATGGCAAAAATCAATGAATATTGTAAATGCACAAACAGTAATTTCTCCGCATTGCAAGGTGCAATTCTGAAATTTTTTGCTTTTTCCTGCTCCTCTTAGCATGATAAAGAAGATTCAAAGAGAGTGAGATGCCAGCTCCTTTCATTCAGTCAGTAGCTTCAATCATTTCTGGACGTTTTTCAATGGCAAAAATCAATGAATATTGTAAATGCACAAACAGTAATTTCTCCGCATTGCAAGGTGCAATTCTGTAATTTTTTGCTTTTTCCTGCTCCTCTTAGCATGATAAAGAAGATTCAAAGAGAGTGAGATGCCAGCTCCTTTCATTCAGTCAGTAGCTTCAATCATTTCTGGACGTTTTTCAATGGCAAAAATCAATGAATATTGTAAATGCACAAACAGTAATTTCTCCGCATTGCAAGGTGCAATTCTGAAATTTTTTGCTTTTTCCTGCTCCTCTTAGCATGATAAAGAAGATTCAAAGAGAGTGAGATGCCAGCTCCTTTCATTCAGTCAGTAGCTTCAATCATTTCTGGACGTTTTTCAATGGCAAAAATCAATGAATATTGTAAATGCACAAACAGTAATTTCTTCGCATTGCAAGGTGCAATTCTGAAATTTTTTGCTTTTTCCTGCTCCTCTTAGCATGATAAAGAAGATTCAAAGAGAGTGAGATGCCAGCTCCTTTCATTCAGTCAGTAGCTTCAATCATTTCTGGATGTTTTTCAATGGCAAAAATCAATGAATATTGTAAATGCACAAACAGTAATTTCTCCGCATTGCAAGGTGCAATTCTGAAATTTTTTGCTTTTTCCTGCTCCTCTTAGCATGACAAAGAAGATTCAAAGAGAGTAAGATGCCAGCTCCTTTCATTCAGTCAGTAGCTTCAATCATTTCTGGTATATGAATAACATGATGTTTTTCAATGGCAAAAATCAATGAATATTGTAAATGCACAAACAGTAATTTCTCCGCATTGCAAGGTGCAATTCTGAAATTTTTTGCTTTTTCCTGCTCCTCTTAGCATGATAAAGAAGATTCAAAGAGAGTGAGATGCCAGCTCCTTTCATTCAGTCAGTAGCTTCAATCATTTCTGGACGTTTTTCAATGGCAAAAATCAATGAATATTGTAAATGCACAAACAGTAATTTCTCCGCATTGCAAGGTGCAATTCTGAAATTTTTTGCTTTTTCCTGCTCCTCTTAGCATGATAAAGAAGATTCAAAGAGAGTGAGATGCCAGCTCCTTTCATTCATTCAGTAGCTTCAATCATTTCTGGACGTTTTTCAATGGCAAAAATCAATGAATATTGTAAATGCACAAACAGTAATTTCTCCGCATTGCAAGGTGCAATTCTGAAATTTTTTGCTTTTTCCTGCTCCTCTTAGCATGATAAAGAAGATTCAAAGAGAGTGAGATGCCAGCTCCTTTCATTCAGTCAGTAGCTTCAAACATTTCTTGTATATGAATAACATGATGTTTTTCAATGGCAAAAATCAATGAATATTGTAAAAGCACAAACAGTAATTTCTCCGCATTGCAAGGTGCAATTCTGAAATTTTTTGCTTTTTCCTGCTCCTCTTAGCATGATAAAGAAGATTCAAAGAGAGTGAGATGCCAGCTCCTTTCATTCAGTCAGTAGCTTCAATCATTTCTGGACGTTTTTCAATGGCAAAAATCAATGAATATTGTAAATGCACAAACAGTAATTTCTCCGCATTGCAAGGTGCAATTCTGAAATTTTTTGCTTTTTCCAGCTCCTCTTAGCATGATAAAGAAGATTCAAAGAGAGTGAGATGCCAGCTCCTTTCATTCAGTCAGTAGCTTCAATCATTTCTGGTATATGAATAACATGATGTTTTTCAATGGCAAAAATCAATGAATATTGTAAATGCACAAACAGTAATTTCTCCGCATTGCAAGTTGCAATTCTGAAATTTTTTGCTTTTTCCTGCTCCTCTTAGCATGATAAAGAAGATTCAAAGAGAGTGAGATGCCAGCTCCTTTCATTCAGTCAGTAGCTTCAATCATTTCTGGACGTTTTTCAATGGCAAAAATCAATGAATATTGTAAATGCACAAACAGTAATTTCTCCGCATTGCAAGGTGCAATTCTGAAATTTTTTGCTTTTTCCTGCTCCTCTTAGCATGATAAAGAAGATTCAAAGAGAGTGAGATGCCAGCTCCTTTCATTCAGTCAGTAGCTTCAATCATTTCTGGACGTTTTTCAATGGCAAAAATCAATGAATATTGTAAATGCACAAACAGTAATTTCTCCGCATTGCAAGGTGCAATTCTGAAATTTTTTGCTTTTTCCTGCTCCTCTTAGCATGATAAAGAAGATTCAAAGAGAGTTAGATGCCAGCTCCTTTCATTCAGTCAGTAGCTTCAAACATTTCTGGTATATGAATAACATGATGTTTTTCAATGGCAAAAATCAATGAATATTGTAAAAGCACAAACAGTAATTTCTCCGCATTGCAAGGTGCAATTCTGAAATTTTTTGCTTTTTCCTGCTCCTTTTAGCATGATAAAGAAGATTCAAAGAGAGTGAGATGCCAGCTCCTTTCATTCAGTCAGTAGCTTCAATCATTTCTGGACGTTTTTCAATGGCAAAAATCAATGAATATTGTAAATGCACAAACAGTAATTTCTCCGCATTGCAAGGTGCAATTCTGAAATTTTTTGCTTTTTCCTGCTCCTCTTAGCATGATAAAGAAGATTCAAAGAGAGTGAGATGCCAGCTCCTTTCATTCAGTCAGTACCTTCAATCATTTCTGGATGTTTTTCAATGGCAAAAATCAATGAATATTGTAAATGCACAAACAGTAATTTCTCCGCATTGCAAGGTGCAATTCTGAAATTTTTTGCTTTTTCCCGCTCCTCTTAGCATGATAAAGAAGATTCAAAGAGAGTGAGGTGCCAGCTCCTTTCATTCAGTCAGTAGCTTCAAACATTTCTGGTATATGAATAACATGTTTTTCAATGGCAAAAATCAATGAATATTGTAAATGCACAAACAGTAATTTCTCCGCATTGCAAGGTGCAATTCTGAAATTTTTTGATTTTTCCTGCTCCTCTTAGCATGATAAAGAAGATTCAAAGAGAGTGAGATGCCAGCTCCTTTCATTCAGTCAGTAGCTTCAATCATTTCTGGACGTTTTTCAATGGCAAAAATCAATGAATATTGTAAATGCACAAACAGTAATTTCTCCGCATTGCAAGGTGCAATTCTGAAATTTTTTGCTTTTTCCTGCTCCTCTTAGCATGATAAAGAAGATTCAAAGAGAGTGAGATGCCAGCTCCTTTCATTCAGTCAGTAGCTTCAATCATTTCTGGACGTTTTTCAATGGCAAAAATCAATGAATATTGTAAATGCACAAACAGTAATTTCTCCGCATTGCAAGGTGCAATTCTGAAATTTTTTGCTTTTTCCTGCTCCTCTTAGCATGATAAAGAAGATTCAAAGAGAGTGAGATGCCAGCTCCTTTCATTCAGTCAGTAGCTTCAAACATTTCTGGTATATGAATAACATGATGTTTTTCAATGGCAAAAATCAATGAATATTGTAAATGCACAAACAGTAATTTCTCCGCATTGCAAGGTGCAAGTCTGAAATTTTTTGCTTTTTCCTGCTCCTCTTAGCATGGTAAAGAAGATTCAAAGAGAGTGAGATGCCAGCTACTTTCATTCAGTCAGTAGCTTCAATCATTTCTGGACGTTTTTCAATGGTAAAAATCAATGAATATTGTAAATGCACAAACAGTAATTTCTCCACATTGCAAGGTGCAATTCTGAAATTTTTTGCTTTTTCCTGCTCCTCTTAGCATGATAAAGAAGATTCAAAGAGAGTGAGATGCCAGCTCCTTTCATTCAGTCAGTAGCTTCAAACATTTCTGGTATATGAATAACATGATGTTTTTCAATGGCAAAAATCAATGAATATTGTAAATGCACAAACAGTAATTTCTCCGCATTGCAAGGTGCAATTCTGAAATTTTTTGCTTTTTCCTGCTCCTCTTAGCATGATAAAGAAGATTCAAAGAGAGTGAGATGCCAGCTCCTTTCATTCAGTCAGTAGCTTCAATCATTTCTGGACGTTTTTCAATGGCAAAAATCAATGAATATTGTAAATGCACAAACAGTAATTTCTCCGCATTGCAAGGTGCAATTCTGAAATTTTTTGCTTTTTCCTGCTCCTCTTAGCATGATAAAGAAGATTCAAAGAGAGTGAGATGCCAGCTCCTTTCATTCAGTCAGTAGCTTCAATCATTTCTGGACGTTTTTCAATGGCAAAAATCAATGAATATTGTAAATGCACAAACAGTAATTTCTCCGCATTGCAAGGTGCAATTCTGAAATTTTTTGCTTTTTCCTGCTCCTCTTAGCATGATAAAGAAGATTCAAAGAGAGTGAGATGCCAGCTCCTTTCATTCAGTCAGTAGCTTCAATCATTTCTTGACGTTTTTCAATGGCAAAAATCAATGAATATTGTAAATGCACAAACAGTAATTTCTCCGCATTGCAAGGTGCAATTCTGAAATTTTTTGCTTTTTCCTGCTCCTCTTAGCATGATAAAGAAGATTCAAAGAGAGTGAGATGCCAGCTCCTTTCATTCAGTCAGTAGCTTCAATCATTTCTGGTATATGAATAACATGATCTTTTTCAATGGCAAAAATCAATGAATATTGTAAATGCACAAACAGTAATTTCTCCGCATTGCAAGTTGCAATTCTGAAATTTTTTGCTTTTTCCTGCTCCTCTTAGCATGATAAAGAAGATTCAAAGAGAGTGAGATGCCAGCTCCTTTCATTCAGTCAGTAGCTTCAATCATTTCTGGATGTTTTTCAATGGCAAAAATCAATGAATATTGTAAATGCACAAACAGTAATTTCTCCGCATTGCAAGGTGCAATTCTGAAATTTTTTGCTTTTTCCTGCTCCTCTTAGCATGATAAAGAAGATTCAAAGAGAGTGAGATGCCAGCTCCTTTCATTCAGTCAGTAGCTTCAATCATTTCTGGACGTTTTTCAATGGCAAAAATCAATGAATATTGTAAATGCACAAACAGTAATTTCTCCGCATTGCAAGGTGCAATTCTGAAATTTTTTGCTTTTTCCTGCTCCTCTTAGCATGATAAAGAAGATTCAAAGAGAGTTAGATGCCAGCTCCTTTCATTCAGTCAGTAGCTTCAAACATTTCTGGTATATGAATAACATGATGTTTTTCAATGGCAAAAATCAATGAATATTGTAAAAGCACAAACAGTAATTTCTCCGCATTGCAAGGTGCAATTCTGAAATATTTTGCTCCTTCCTACTCCTCTTAGCATGATAAAGAAGATTCAAAGAGAGTGAGATGCCAGCTCCTTTCATTCAGTCAGTAGCTTCAATCATTTCTGGACGTTTTTCAATGGCAAAAATCAATGAATATTGTAAATGCACAAACAGTAATTTCTCCGCATTGCAAGGTGCAATTCTGAAATTTTTTGCTTTTTCCTGCTCCTCTTAGCATGATAAAGAAGATTCAAAGAGAGTGAGATGCCAGCTCCTTTCATTCAGTCAGTAGCTTCAATCATTTCTGGTATATGAATAACATGATGTTTTTCAATGGCAAAAATCAATGAATATTGTAAATGCACAAACAGTAATTTCTCCACATTGCAAGGTGCAATTCTGAAATTTTTTGCTTTTTCCTGCTCCTCTTAGCATGATAAAGAAGATTCAAAGAGAGTGAGATGCCAGCTCCTTTCATTCAGTCAGTAGCTTCAATCATTTCTGGACGTTTTTCAATGGCAAAAATCAATGAATATTGTAAATGCACAAACAGTAATTTCTCCGCATTGCAAGGTGCAATTCTGAAATTTTTTGCTTTTTCCTGCTCCTCTTAGCATGATAAAGAAGATTCAAAGAGAGCGAGATGCCAGCTCCTTTCATTCAGTCAGTAGCTTCAATCATTTCTGGTATATGAATAACATGATGTTTTTCAATGGCAAAAATCAATGAATATTGTAAATGCACAAACAGTAATTTCTCCGCATTGCAAGGTGCAATTCTGAAATTTTTTGCTTTTTCCTGCTCCTCTTAGCATGATAAAGAAGATTCAAAGAGAGTGAGATGCCAGCTCCTTTCATTCAGTCAGTAGCTTCAATCATTTCTGGACGTTTTTCAATGGCAAAAATCAATGAATATTGTAAATGCACAAACAGTAATTTCTCCGCATTGCAAGGTGCAATTCTGAAATTTTTTGCTTTTTCCTGCTCCTCTTAGCATGATAAAGAAGATTCAAAGAGAGTGAGATGCCAGCTCCTTTCATTCAGTCAGTAGCTTCAAACATTTCTGGTATATGAATAACATGATGTTTTTCAATGGCAAAAATCAATGAATATTGTAAATGCACAAACAGTAATTTCTCCGCATTGCAAGGTGCAATTCTGAAATTTTTTGCTTTTTCCTGCTCCTCTTAGCATGATAAAGAAGATTCAAAGAGAGTGAGATGCCAGCTCCTTTCATTCAGTCAGTAGCTTCAATCATTTCTGGACGTTTTTCAATGGCAAAAATCAATGAATATTGTAAATGCACAAACAGTAATTTCTCCGCATTGCAAGGTGCAATTCTGAAAATTTTTGCTTTTTCCTGCTCCTCTTAGCATGATAAAGAAGATTCAAAGAGAGTGAGATGCCAGCTCCTTTCATTCAGTCAGTAGCTTCAATCATTTCTGGTATATGAATAACATGATGTTTTTCAATGGCAAAAATCAATGAATATTGTAAATGCACAAACAGTAATTTCTCCGCATTGCAAGGTGCAATTCTGAAATTTTTTGCTTTTTCCTGCTCCTCTTAGCATGATAAAATAGATTCAAAGAGAGTGAGATGCCAGCTCCTTTCATTCAGTCAGTAGCTTCAAACATTTCTGGTATATGAATAACATGATGTTTTTCAATGGCAAAAATCAATGAATATTGTAAATGCACAAACAGTAATTTCTCCGCATTGCAAGGTGCAATTCTGAAATTTTTTGCTTTTTCCTGCTCCTCTTAGCATGATAAAGAAGATTCAAAGAGAGTGAGATGCCAGCTCCTTTCATTCAGTCAGTAGCTTCAATCATTTCTGGACGTTTTTCAATGGCAAAAATCAATGAATATTGTAAATGCACAAACAGTAATTTCTCCGCATTGCAAGGTGCAATTCTGAAATTTTTTGCTTTTTCCTGCTCCTCTTAGCATGATAAAGAAGATTCAAAGAGAGTGAGATGTCAGCTCCTTTCATTCAGTCAGTAGCTTCAAACATTTCTGGTATATGAATAACATGATGTTTTTCAATGGCAAAAATCAATGAATTTTGTAAATGCACAAACAGTAATTTCTCCGCATTGCAAGGTGCAATTCTGAAATTTTTTGCTTTTTCCTGCTCCTCTTAGCATGATAAAGAAGATTCAAAGAGAGTGAGATGCCAGTTCCTTTCATTCAGTCAGTAGCTTCAATCATTTCTGGACGTTTTTCAATGGCAAAAATCAATGAATATTGTAAATGCACAAACAGTAATTTCTCCGCATTGCAAGGTGCAATTCTGAAATTTTTTGCTTTTTCCTGCTCCTCTTAGCATGATAAAGAAGATTCAAAGAGAGTGAGATGCCAGCTCCTTTCATTCAGTCAGTAGCTTCAATCATTTCTGGTATATGAATAACATGATGTTTTTCAATGGCAAAAATCAATGAATATTGTAAATGCACAAACAGTAATTTCTCCGCATTGCAAGGTGCAATTCTGAATTTTTTTGCTTTTTCCTGCTCCTCTTAGCATGATAAAGAAGATTCAAAGAGAGTGAGATGCCAGCTCCTTTCATTCAGTCAGTAGCTTCAATCATTTCTGGACGTTTTTCAATGGCAAAAATCAATGAATATTGTAAATGCACAAACAGTAATTTCTCCGCATTGCAAGGTGCAATTCTGAAATTTTTTGCTTTTTCCTGCTCCTCTTAGCATGATAAACAAGATTCAAAGAGAGTGAGATGCCAGCTCCTTTCATTCAGTCAGTAGCTTCAATCATTTCTGGACGTTTTTCAATGGCAAAAATCAATGAATATTGTAAATGCACAAACAGTAATTTCTCCGCATTGCAAGGTGCAATTCTGAAATTTTTTGCTTTTTCCTGCTCCTCTTAGCATGATAAAGAAGATTCAAAGAGAGTGAGATGCCAGCTCCTTTCATTCAGTCAGTAGCTTCAAACATTTCTGGTATATGAATAACATGATGTTTTTCAATGGCAAAAATCAATGAATATTGTAAATGCACAAACAGTAATTTCTCCGCATTGCAAGGTGCAAGTCTGAAATTTTTTGCTTTTTCCTGCTCCTCTTAGCATGATAAAGAAGATTCAAAGAGAGTGAGATGCCAGCTACTTTCATTCAGTCAGTAGCTTCAATCATTTCTGGACGTTTTTCAATGGTAAAAATCAATGAATATTGTAAATGCACAAACAGTAATTTCTCCACATTGCAAGGTGCAATTCTGAAATTTTTTGCTTTTTCCTGCTCCTTTTAGCATGATAAAGAAGATTCAAAGAGAGTGAGATGCCAGCTCCTTTCATTCAGTCAGTAGCTTCAATCATTTCTGGTATATGAATAACATGATGTTTTTCAATGGCAAAAATCAATGAATATTGTAAATGCACAAACAGTAATTTCTCCGCATTGCAAGGTGCAATTTTGAAATTTTTTGCTTTTTCCTGCTCCTCTTAGCATGATAAAGAAGATTCAAAGAGAGTGAGATGCCAGCTCCTTTCATTCAGTCAGTAGCTTCAATCATTTCTGGACGTTTTTCAATGGCAAAAATCAATGAATATTGTAAATGCACAAACAGTAATTTCTCCGCATTGCAAGGTGCAATTCTGAAATTTTTTGTTTTTCCTGCTCCTCTTAGCATGATAAAGAAGATTCAAAGAGAGTGAGATGTCAGCTCCTTTCATTCAGTCAGTAGCTTCAAACATTTCTGGTATATGAATAACATGATGTTTTTCAATGGCAAAAATCAATGAAATTTGTAAATGCACAAACAGTAATTTCTCCGCATTGCAAGGTGCAATTCTGAAATTTTTTGCTTTTTCCTGCTCCTCTTAGCATGATAAAGAAGATTCAAAGAGAGTGAGATGCCAGTTCCTTTCATTCAGTCAGTAGCTTCAATCATTTCTGGACGTTTTTCAATGGCAAAAATCAATGAATATTGTAAATGCACAAACAGTAATTTCTCCGCATTGCAAAGTGCAATTCTGAAATTTTTTGCTTTTTCCTGCTCCTCTTAGCATGATAAAGAAGATTCAAAGAGAGTGAGATGCCAGCTCCTTTCATTCAGTCAGTAGCTTCAATCATTTCTGGTATATGAATAACATGATGTTTTTCAATGGCAAAAATCAATGAATATTGTAAATGCACAAACAGTAATTTCTCCGCATTGCAAGGTGCAATTCTGAATTTTTTTACTTTTTCCTGCTCCTCTTAGCATGATAAAGAAGATTCAAAGAGAGTGAGATGCCAGCTCCTTTCATTCAGTCAGTAGCTTCAATCATTTCTGGACGTTTTTCAATGGCAAAAATCAATGAATATTGTAAATGCACAAACAGTAATTTCTCCGCATTGCAAGGTGCAATTCTGAAATTTTTTGCTTTTTCCTGCTCCTCTTAGCATGATAAAGAAGATTCAAAGAGAGTGAGATGTCAGCTCCTTTCATTCAGTCAGTAGCTTCAAACATTTCTGGTATATGAATAACATGATGTTTTTCAATGGCAAAAATCAATGAATTTTGTAAATGCACAAACAGTAATTTCTCCGCATTGCAAGGTGCAATTCTGAAATTTTTTGCTTTTTCCTGCTCCTCTTAGCATGATAAAGAAGATTCAAAGAGAGTGAGATGCCAGTTCCTTTCATTCAGTCAGTAGCTTCAATCATTTCTGGACGTTTTTCAATGGCAAAAATCAATGAATATTGTAAATGCACAAACAGTAATTTCTCCGCATTGCAAGGTGCAATTCTGAAATTTTTTGCTTTTTCCTGCTCCTCTTAGCATGATAAAGAAGATTCAAAGAGAGTGAGATGCCAGCTCCTTTCATTCAGTCAGTAGCTTCAATCATTTCTGGTATATGAATAACATGATGTTTTTCAATGGCAAAAATCAATGAATATTGTAAATGCACAAACAGTAATTTCTCCGCATTGCAAGGTGCAATTCTGAATTTTTTTGCTTTTTCCTGCTCCTCTTAGCATGATAAAGAAGATTCAAAGAGAGTGAGATGCCAGCTCCTTTCATTCAGTCAGTAGCTTCAATCATTTCTGGACGTTTTTCAATGGCAAAAATCAATGAATATTGTAAATGCACAAACAGTAATTTCTCCGCATTGCAAGGTGCAATTCTGAAATTTTTTGCTTTTTCCTGCTCCTCTTAGCATGATAAACAAGATTCAAAGAGAGTGAGATGCCAGCTCCTTTCATTCAGTCAGTAGCTTCAATCATTTCTGGACGTTTTTCAATGGCAAAAATCAATGAATATTGTAAATGCACAAACAGTAATTTCTCCGCATTGCAAGGTGCAATTCTGAAATTTTTTGCTTTTTCCTGCTCCTCTTAGCATGATAAAGAAGATTCAAAGAGAGTGAGATGCCAGCTCCTTTCATTCAGTCAGTAGCTTCAAACATTTCTGGTATATGAATAACATGATGTTTTTCAATGGCAAAAATCAATGAATATTGTAAATGCACAAACAGTAATTTCTCCGCATTGCAAGGTGCAAGTCTGAAATTTTTTGCTTTTTCCTGCTCCTCTTAGCATGATAAAGAAGATTCAAAGAGAGTGAGATGCCAGCTACTTTCATTCAGTCAGTAGCTTCAATCATTTCTGGACGTTTTTCAATGGTAAAAATCAATGAATATTGTAAATGCACAAACAGTAATTTCTCCACATTGCAAGGTGCAATTCTGAAATTTTTTGCTTTTTCCTGCTCCTCTTAGCATGATAAAGAAGATTCAAAGAGAGTGAGATGCCAGCTCCTTTCATTCAGTCAGTAGCTTCAATCATTTCTGGTATATGAATAACATGATGTTTTTCAATGGCAAAAATCAATGAATATTGTAAATGCACAAACAGTAATTTCTCCGCATTGCAAGGTGCAATTTTGAAATTTTTTGCTTTTTCCTGCTCCTCTTAGCATGATAAAGAAGATTCAAAGAGAGTGAGATGCCAGCTCCTTTCATTCAGTCAGTAGCTTCAATCATTTCTGGACGTTTTTCAATGGCAAAAATCAATGAATATTGTAAATGCACAAACAGTAATTTCTCCGCATTGCAAGGTGCAATTCTGAAATTTTTTGTTTTTCCTGCTCCTCTTAGCATGATAAAGAAGATTCAAAGAGAGTGAGATGTCAGCTCCTTTCATTCAGTCAGTAGCTTCAAACATTTCTGGTATATGAATAACATGATGTTTTTCAATGGCAAAAATCAATGAAATTTGTAAATGCACAAACAGTAATTTCTCCGCATTGCAAGGTGCAATTCTGAAATTTTTTGCTTTTTCCTGCTCCTCTTAGCATGATAAAGAAGATTCAAAGAGAGTGAGATGCCAGTTCCTTTCATTCAGTCAGTAGCTTCAATCATTTCTGGACGTTTTTCAATGGCAAAAATCAATGAATATTGTAAATGCACAAACAGTAATTTCTCCGCATTGCAAGGTGCAATTCTGAAATTTTTTGCTTTTTCCTGCTCCTCTTAGCATGATAAAGAAGATTCAAAGAGAGTGAGATGCCAGCTCCTTTCATTCAGTCAGTAGCTTCAATCATTTCTGGTATATGAATAACATGATGTTTTTCAATGGCAAAAATCAATGAATATTGTAAATGCACAAACAGTAATTTCTCCGCATTGCAAGGTGCAATTCTGAATTTTTTTGCTTTTTCCTGCTCCTCTTAGCATGATAAAGAAGATTCAAAGAGAGTGAGATGCCAGCTCCTTTCATTCAGTCAGTAGCTTCAATCATTTCTGGACGTTTTTCAATGGCAAAAATCAATGAATATTGTAAATGCACAAACAGTAATTTCTCCGCATTGCAAGGTGCAATTCTGAAATTTTTTGCTTTTTCCTGCTCCTCTTAGCATGATAAACAAGATTCAAAGAGAGTGAGATGCCAGCTCCTTTCATTCAGTCAGTAGCTTCAATCATTTCTGGACGTTTTTCAATGGCAAAAATCAATGAATATTGTAAATGCACAAACAGTAATTTCTCCGCATTGCAAGGTGCAATTCTGAAATTTTTTGCTTTTTCCTGCTCCTCTTAGCATGATAAAGAAGATTCAAAGAGAGTGAGATGCCAGCTCCTTTCATTCAGTCAGTAGCTTCAAACATTTCTGGTATATGAATAACATGATGTTTTTCAATGGCAAAAATCAATGAATATTGTAAATGCACAAACAGTAATTTCTCCGCATTGCAAGGTGCAAGTCTGAAATTTTTTGCTTTTTCCTGCTCCTCTTAGCATGATAAAGAAGATTCAAAGAGAGTGAGATGCCAGCTACTTTCATTCAGTCAGTAGCTTCAATCATTTCTGGACGTTTTTCAATGGTAAAAATCAATGAATATTGTAAATGCACAAACAGTAATTTCTCCACATTGCAAGGTGCAATTCTGAAATTTTTTGCTTTTTCCTGCTCCTCTTAGCATGATAAAGAAGATTCAAAGAGAGTGAGATGCCAGCTCCTTTCATTCAGTCAGTAGCTTCAATCATTTCTGGTATATGAATAACATGATGTTTTTCAATGGCAAAAATCAATGAATATTGTAAATGCACAAACAGTAATTTCTCCGCATTGCAAGGTGCAATTCTGAAATTTTTTGCTTTTTCCTGCTCCTCTTAGCATGATAAAGAAGATTCAAAGAGAGTGAGATGCCAGCTCCTTTCATTCAGTCAGTAGCTTCAATCATTTCTGGACGTTTTTCAATGGCAAAAATCAATGAATATTGTAAATGCACAAACAGTAATTTCTCCGCATTGCAAGGTGCAATTCTGAAATTTTTTGCTTTTTCCTGCTCCTCTTAGCATGATAAAGAAGATTCAAAGAGAGTGAGATGTCAGCTCCTTTCATTCAGTCAGTAGCTTCAAACATTTCTGGTATATGAATAACATGATGTTTTTCAATGGCAAAAATCAATGAATTTTGTAAATGCACAAACAGTAATTTCTCCGCATTGCAAGGTGCAATTCTGAAATTTTTTGCTTTTTCCTGCTCCTCTTAGCATGATAAAGAAGATTCAAAGAGAGTGAGATGCCAGTTCCTTTCATTCAGTCAGTAGCTTCAATCATTTCTGGACGTTTTTCAATGGCAAAAATCAATGAATATTGTAAATGCACAAACAGTAATTTCTCCGCATTGCAAGGTGCAATTCTGAAATTTTTTGCTTTTTCCTGCTCCTCTTAGCATGATAAAGAAGATTCAAAGAGAGTGAGATGCCAGCTCCTTTCATTCAGTCAGTAGCTTCAATCATTTCTGGTATATGAATAACATGATGTTTTTCAATGGCAAAAATCAATGAATATTGTAAATGCACAAACAGTAATTTCTCCGCATTGCAAGGTGCAATTCTGAAATTTTTTGCTTTTTCCTGCTCCTCTTAGCATGATAAAGAAGATTCAAAGAGAGTGAGATGCCAGCTCCTTTCATTCAGTCAGTAGCTTCAATCATTTCTGGACGTTTTTCAATGGCAAAAATCAATGAATATTGTAAATGCACAAACAGTAATTTCTCCGCATTGCAAGGTGCAATTCTGAAATTTTTTGCTTTTTACTGCTCCTCTTAGCATGATAAAGAAGATTCAAAGAGAGTGAGATGCCAGCTCCTTTCATTCAGTCAGTAGCTTCAATCATTTCTGGACGTTTTTCAATGGCAAAAATCAATGAATATTGTAAATGCACAAACAGTAATTTCTCCGCATTGCAAGGTGCAATTCTGAAATTTTTTGCTTTTTCCTGCTCCTCTTAGCATGATAAAGAAGATTCAAAGAGAGTGAGATGTCAGCTCCTTTCATTCAGTCAGTAGCTTCAAACATTTCTGGTATATGAATAACATGATGTTTTTCAATGGCAAAAATCAATGAATTTTGTAAATGCACAAACAGTAATTTCTCCGCATTGCAAGGTGCAATTCTGAAATTTTTTGCTTTTTCCTGCTCCTCTTAGCATGATAAAGAAGATTCAAAGAGAGTGAGATGCCAGTTCCTTTCATTCAGTCAGTAGCTTCAATCATTTCTGGACGTTTTTCAATGGCAAAAATCAATGAATATTGTAAATGCACAAACAGTAATTTCTCCGCATTGCAAGGTGCAATTCTGAAATTTTTTGCTTTTTCCTGCTCCTCTTAGCATGATAAAGAAGATTCAAAGAGAGTGAGATGCCAGCTCCTTTCATTCAGTCAGTAGCTTCAATCATTTCTGGTATATGAATAACATGATGTTTTTCAATGGCAAAAATCAATGAATATTGTAAATGCACAAACAGTAATTTCTCCGCATTGCAAGGTGCAATTCTGAAATTTTTTGCTTTTTCCTGCTCCTCTTAGCATGATAAAGAAGATTCAAAGAGAGTGAGATGCCAGCTCCTTTCATTCAGTCAGTAGCTTCAATCATTTCTGGACGTTTTGCAATGGCAAAAATCAATGAATATTGTAAATGCACAAACAGTAATTTCTCCGCATTGCAAGGTGCAATTCTGAAATTTTTTGCTTTTTCCTGCTCCTCTTAGCATGATAAACAAGATTCAAAGAGAGTGAGATGCCAGCTCCTTTCATTCAGTCAGTAGCTTCAATCATTTCTGGACGTTTTTCAATGGCAAAAATCAATGAATATTGTAAATGCACAAACAGTAATTTCTCCGCATTGCAAGGTGCAATTCTGAAATTTTTTGCTTTTTCCTGCTCCTCTTAGCATGATAAAGAAGATTCAAAGAGAGTGAGATGCCAGCTCCTTTCATTCAGTCAGTAGCTTCAAACATTTCTGGTATATGAATAACATGATGTTTTTCAATGGCAAAAATCAATGAATATTGTAAATGCACAAACAGTAATTTCTCCGCATTGCAAGGTGCAAGTCTGAAATTTTTTGCTTTTTCCTGCTCCTCTTAGCATGATAAAGAAGATTCAAAGAGAGTGAGATGCCAGCTACTTTCATTCAGTCAGTAGCTTCAATCATTTCTGGACGTTTTTCAATGGTAAAAATCAATGAATATTGTAAATGCACAAACAGTAATTTCTCCACATTGCAAGGTGCAATTCTGAAATTTTTTGCTTTTTCCTGCTCCTCTTAGCATGATAAAGAAGATTCAAAGAGAGTGAGATGCCAGCTCCTTTCATTCAGTCAGTAGCTTCAAACATTTCTGGTATATGAATAACATGATGTTTTTCAATGGCAAAAATCAATGAATATTGTAAATGCACAAACAGTAATTTCTCTGCATTGCAAGGTGCAATTCTGAAATTTTTTGCTTTTTCCTGCTCCTCTTAGCATGATAAAGAAGATTCAAAGAGAGTGAGATGCCAGCTACTTTCATTCAGTCAGTAGCTTCAATCATTTCTGGACGTTTTTCAATGGTAAAAATCAATGAATATTGTAAATGCACAAACAGTAATTTCTCCACATTGCAAGGTGCAATTCTGAAATTTTTTGCTTTTTCCTGCTCCTCTTAGCATGATAAAGAAGATTCAAAGAGAGTGAGATGCCAGCTCCTTTCATTCAGTCAGTAGCTTCAAACATTTCTGGTATATGAATAACATGATGTTTTTCAATGGCAAAAATCAATGAATATTGTAAATGCACAAACAGTAATTTCTCCGCATTGCAAGGTGCAATTCTGAAATTTTTTGCTTTTTCCTGCTCCTCTTAGCATGATAAAGAAGATTCAAAGAGAGTGAGATGCCAGCTCCTTTCATTCAGTCAGTAGCTTCAAACATTTCTGGTATATGAATAACATGATGTTTTTCAATGGCAAAAATCAATGAATATTGTAAATGCACAAACAGTAATTTCTCCGCATTGCAAGGTGCAATTCTGAAATTTTTTGCTTTTTCCTGCTCCTCTTAGCATGATAAAGAATATTCAAAGAGAGTGAGATGCCAGCTCCTTTCATTCAGTCAGTAGCTTCAATCATTTCTGGATGTTTTTCAATGGCAAAAATCAATGAATATTGTAAATGCACAAACTGTAATTTCTCCGCATTGCAAGGTGCAATTCTGAAATTTTTGGCTTTTTCCTGCTCCTCTTAGCATGATAAAGAAGATTCAAAGAGAGTGAGATGCCAGCTCCTTTCATTCAGTCAGTAGC
The DNA here is from genome assembly GCF_046119375.1 of Phyllobates terribilis. Lineage (NCBI taxonomy): Eukaryota > Metazoa > Chordata > Amphibia > Anura > Dendrobatidae > Phyllobates > Phyllobates terribilis. Next base: position 71,199 of record NW_027364754.1, read on the forward strand.
TTCAATCATTTCTGGACGTTTTTCAATGGCAAAAATCAATGAATATTGTAAATGCACAAACAGTAATTTCTCCGCATTGCAAGGTGCAATTCTGAAATTTTTTGCTTTTTCCTGCTCCTCTTAGCATGATAAAGAAGATTCAAAGAGAGTGAGATGCCAGCTCCTTTCATTCAGTCAGTACCTTCAATCATTTCTGGATGTTTTTCAATGGCAAAAATCAATGAATATTGTAAATGCACAAACAGTAATTTCTCCGCATTGCAAGGTGCAATTCTGAAATTTTTTGCTTTTTCCCGCTCCTCTTAGCATGATAAAGAAGATTCAAAGAGAGTGAGGTGCCAGCTCCTTTCATTCAGTCAGTAGCTTCAAACATTTCTGGTATATGAATAACATGTTTTTCAATGGCAAAAATCATTGAATATTGTAAATGCACAAACAGTAATTTCTCCGCATTGCAAGGTGCAATTCTGAAATTTTTTGATTTTTCCTGCTCCTCTTAGGATGATAAAGAAGATTCAAAGAGAGTGAGATGCCAGCTCCTTTCATTCAGTCAGTAGCTTCAATCATTTCTGGACGTTTTTCAATGGCAAAAATCAATGAATATTGTAAATGCACAAACAGTAATTTCTCCGCATTGCAAGGTGCAATTCTGAAATTTTTTGCTTTTTCCTGCTCCTCTTAGCATGATAAAGAAGATTCAAAGAGAGTGAGATGCCAGCTCCTTTCATTCAGTCAGTAGCTTCAATCATTTCTGGACGTTTTTCAATGGCAAAAATCAATGAATATTGTAAATGCACAAACAGTAATTTCTCCGCATTGCAAGGTGCAATTCTGAAATTTTTTGCTTTTTCCTGCTCCTCTTAGCATGATAAAGAAGATTCAAAGAGAGTGAGATGCCAGCTCCTTTCATTCAGTCAGTAGCTTCAAACATTTCTGGTATATGAATAACATGATGTTTTTCAATGGCAAAAATCAATGAATATTGTAAATGCACAAACAGTAATTTCTCCGCATTGCAAGGTGCAAGTCTGAAATTTTTTGCTTTTTCCTGCTCCTCTTAGCATGATAAAGAAGATTCAAAGAGAGTGAGATGCCAGCTCCTTTCATTCAGTCAGTAGCTTCAATCATTTCTGGACGTTTTTCAATGGCAAAAATCAATGAATATTGTAAATGCACAAACAGTAATTTCTCCGCATTGCAAGGTGCAATTCTGAAATTTTTTGCTTTTTCCTGCTCCTCTTAGCATGATAAAGAAGATTCAAAGAGAGTGAGATGCCAGCTCCTTTCATTCAGTCAGTAGCTTCAATCATTTCTGGACGTTTTTCAATGGCAAAAATCAATGAATATTGTAAATGCACAAACAGTAATTTCTCCGCATTGCAAGGTGCAATTCTGAAATTTTTTGCTTTTTCCTGCTCCTCTTAGCATGATAAAGAAGATTCAAAGAGAGTGAGATGTCAGCTCCTTTCATTCAGTCAGTAGCTTCAAACATTTCTGGTATATGAATAACATGATGTTTTTCAATGGCAAAAATCAATGAATTTTGTAAATGCACAAACAGTAATTTCTCCGCATTGCAAGGTGCAATTCTGAAATTTTTTGCTTTTTCCTGCTCCTCTTAGCATGATAAAGAAGATTCAAAGAGAGTGAGATGCCAGTTCCTTTCATTCAGTCAGTAGCTTCAATCATTTCTGGACGTTTTTCAATGGCAAAAATCAATGAATATTGTAAATGCACAAACAGTAATTTCTCCGCATTGCAAGGTGCAATTCTGAAATTTTTTGCTTTTTCCTGCTCCTCTTAGCATGATAAAGAAGATTCAAAGAGAGTGAGATGCCAGCTCCTTTCATTCAGTCAGTAGCTTCAATCATTTCTGGTATATGAATAACATGATGTTTTTCAATGGCAAAAATCAATGAATATTGTAAATGCACAAACAGTAATTTCTCCGCATTGCAAGGTGCAATTCTGAAATTTTTTGCTTTTTCCTGCTCCTCTTAGCATGATAAAGAAGATTCAAAGAGAGTGAGATGCCAGCTCCTTTCATTCAGTCAGTAGCTTCAATCATTTCTGGACGTTTTTCAATGGCAAAAATCAATGAATATTGTAAATGCACAAACAGTAATTTCTCCGCATTGCAAGGTGCAATTCTGAAATTTTTTGCTTTTTCCTGCTCCTCTTAGCATGATAAACAAGATTCAAAGAGAGTGAGATGCCAGCTCCTTTCATTCAGTCAGTAGCTTCAATCATTTCTGGACGTTTTTCAATGGCAAAAATCAATGAATATTGTAAATGCACAAACAGTAATTTCTCCGCATTGCAAGGTGCAATTCTGAAATTTTTTGCTTTTTCCTGCTCCTCTTAGCATGATAAAGAAGATTCAAAGAGAGTGAGATGCCAGCTCCTTTCATTCAGTCAGTAGCTTCAAACATTTCTGGTATATGAATAACATGATGTTTTTCAATGGCAAAAATCAATGAATATTGTAAATGCACAAACAGTAATTTCTCCGCATTGCAAGGTGCAAGTCTGAAATTTTTTGCTTTTTCCTGCTCCTCTTAGCATGATAAAGAAGATTCAAAGAGAGTGAGATGCCAGCTCCTTTCATTCAGTCAGTAGCTTCAAACATTTCTGGTATATGAATAACATGATGTTTTTCAATGGCAAAAATCAATGAATATTGTAAATGCACAAACAGTAATTTCTCCGCATTGCAAGGTGCAATTCTGAAATTTTTTGCTTTTTCCTGCTCCTCTTAGCATGATAAAGAAGATTCAAAGAGAGTGAGATGCCAGCTCCTTTCATTCAGTCAGTAGCTTCAATCATTTCTGGACGTTTTTCAATGGCAAAAATCAATGAATATTGTAAATGCACAAACAGTAATTTCTCCGCATTGCAAGGTGCAATTCTGAAATTTTTTGCTTTTTCCTGCTCCTCTTAGCATGATAAAGAAGATTCAAAGAGAGTGAGATGCCAGCTCCTTTCATTCAGTCAGTACCTTCAATCATTTCTGGATGTTTTTCAATGGCAAAAATCAATGAATATTGTAAATGCACAAACAGTAATTTCTCCGCATTGCAAGGTGCAATTCTGAAATTTTTTGCTTTTTCCCGCTCCTCTTAGCATGATAAAGAAGATTCAAAGAGAGTGAGGTGCCAGCTCCTTTCATTCAGTCAGTAGCTTCAAACATTTCTGGTATATGAATAACATGTTTTTCAATGGCAAAAATCATTGAATATTGTAAATGCACAAACAGTAATTTCTCCGCATTGCAAGGTGCAATTCTGAAATTTTTTGATTTTTCCTGCTCCTCTTAGCATGATAAAGAAGATTCAAAGAGAGTGAGATGCCAGCTCCTTTCATTCAGTCAGTAGCTTCAATCATTTCTGGACGTTTTTCAATGGCAAAAATCAATGAATATTGTAAATGCACAAACAGTAATTTCTCCGCATTGCAAGGTGCAATTCTGAAATTTTTTGCTTTTTCCTGCTCCTCTTAGCATGATAAAGAAGATTCAAAGAGAGTGAGATGCCAGCTCCTTTCATTCAGTCAGTAGCTTCAAACATTTCTGGTATATGAATAACATGATGTTTTTCAATGGCAAAAATCAATGAATATTGTAAATGCACAAACAGTAATTTCTCCGCATTGCAAGGTGCAATTCTGAAATTTTTTGCTTTTTCCTGCTCCTCTTAGCATGATAAAGAAGATTCAAAGAGAGTGAGATGCCAGCTCCTTTCATTCAGTCAGTAGCTTCAAACATTTCTGGTATATGAATAACATGATGTTTTTCAATGGCAAAAATCAATGAATATTGTAAATGCACAAACAGTAATTTCTCCGCATTGCAAGGTGCAATTCTGAAATTTTTTGCTTTTTCCTGCTCCTCTTAGCATGATAAAGAATATTCAAAGAGAGTGAGATGCCAGCTCCTTTCATTCAGTCAGTAGCTTCAATCATTTCTGGATGTTTTTCAATGGCAAAAATCAATGAATATTGTAAATGCACAAACTGTAATTTCTCCGCATTGCAAGGTGCAATTCTGAAATTTTTGGCTTTTTCCTGCTCCTCTTAGCATGATAAAGAAGATTCAAAGAGAGTGAGATGCCAGCTCCTTTCATTCAGTCAGTAGCTTCAATCATTTCTGGACGTTTTTCAATGGCAAAAATCAATGAATATTGTAAATGCACAAACAGTAATTTCTCCGCATTGCAAGGTGCAATTCTGAAATTTTTTGCTTTTTCCTGCTCCTCTTAGCATGATAAAGAAGATTCAAAGAGAGTGAGATGCCAGCTCCTTTCATTCAGTCAGTACCTTCAATCATTTCTGGATGTTTTTCAATGGCAAAAATCAATGAATATTGTAAATGCACAAACAGTAATTTCTCCGCATTGCAAGGTGCAATTCTGAAATTTTTTGCTTTTTCCCGCTCCTCTTAGCATGATAAAGAAGATTCAAAGAGAGTGAGGTGCCAGCTCCTTTCATTCAGTCAGTAGCTTCAAACATTTCTGGTATATGAATAACATGTTTTTCAATGGCAAAAATCATTGAATATTGTAAATGCACAAACAGTAATTTCTCCGCATTGCAAGGTGCAATTCTGAAATTTTTTGATTTTTCCTGCTCCTCTTAGCATGATAAAGAAGATTCAAAGAGAGTGAGATGCCAGCTCCTTTCATTCAGTCAGTAGCTTCAATCATTTCTGGACGTTTTTCAATGGCAAAAATCAATGAATATTGTAAATGCACAAACAGTAATTTCTCCGCATTGCAAGGTGCAATTCTGAAATTTTTTGCTTTTTCCTGCTCCTCTTAGCATGATAAAGAAGATTCAAAGAGAGTGAGATGCCAGCTCCTTTCATTCAGTCAGTAGCTTCAATCATTTCTGGACGTTTTTCAATGGCAAAAATCAATGAATATTGTAAATGCACAAACAGTAATTTCTCCGCATTGCAAGGTGCAATTCTGAAATTTTTTGCTTTTTCCTGCTCCTCTTAGCATGATAAAGAAGATTCAAAGAGAGTGAGATGCCAGCTCCTTTCATTCAGTCAGTAGCTTCAAACATTTCTGGTATATGAATAACATGATGTTTTTCAATGGCAAAAATCAATGAATATTGTAAATGCACAAACAGTAATTTCTCCGCATTGCAAGGTGCAAGTCTGAAATTTTTTGCTTTTTCCTGCTCCTCTTAGCATGATAAAGAAGATTCAAAGAGAGTGAGATGCCAGCTCCTTTCATTCAGTCAGTAGCTTCAATCATTTCTGGACGTTTTTCAATGGCAAAAATCAATGAATATTGTAAATGCACAAACAGTAATTTCTCCGCATTGCAAGGTGCAATTCTGAAATTTTTTGCTTTTTCCTGCTCCTCTTAGCATGATAAAGAAGATTCAAAGAGAGTGAGATGCCAGCTCCTTTCATTCAGTCAGTAGCTTCAATCATTTCTGGACGTTTTTCAATGGCAAAAATCAATGAATATTGTAAATGCACAAACAGTAATTTCTCCGCATTGCAAGGTGCAATTCTGAAATTTTTTGCTTTTTCCTGCTCCTCTTAGCATGATAAAGAAGATTCAAAGAGAGTGAGATGTCAGCTCCTTTCATTCAGTCAGTAGCTTCAAACATTTCTGGTATATGAATAACATGATGTTTTTCAATGGCAAAAATCAATGAATTTTGTAAATGCACAAACAGTAATTTCTCCGCATTGCAAGGTGCAATTCTGAAATTTTTTGCTTTTTCCTGCTCCTCTTAGCATGATAAAGAAGATTCAAAGAGAGTGAGATGCCAGTTCCTTTCATTCAGTCAGTAGCTTCAATCATTTCTGGACGTTTTTCAATGGCAAAAATCAATGAATATTGTAAATGCACAAACAGTAATTTCTCCGCATTGCAAGGTGCAATTCTGAAATTTTTTGCTTTTTCCTGCTCCACTTAGCATGATAAAGAAGATTCAAAGAGAGTGAGATGCCAGCTCCTTTCATTCAGTCAGTAGCTTCAATCATTTCTGGTATATGAATAACATGATGTTTTTCAATGGCAAAAATCAATGAATATTGTAAATGCACAAACAGTAATTTCTCCGCATTGCAAGGTGCAATTCTGAAATTTTTTGCTTTTTCCTGCTCCTCTTAGCATGATAAAGAAGATTCAAAGAGAGTGAGATGCCAGCTCCTTTCATTCAGTCAGTAGCTTCAATCATTTCTGGACGTTTTTCAATGGCAAAAATCAATGAATATTGTAAATGCACAAACAGTAATTTCTCCGCATTGCAAGGTGCAATTCTGAAATTTTTTGCTTTTTCCTGCTCCTCTTAGCATGATAAACAAGATTCAAAGAGAGTGAGATGCCAGCTCCTTTCATTCAGTCAGTAGCTTCAATCATTTCTGGACGTTTTTCAATGGCAAAAATCAATGAATATTGTAAATGCACAAACAGTAATTTCTCCGCATTGCAAGGTGCAATTCTGAAATTTTTTGCTTTTTCCTGCTCCTCTTAGCATGATAAAGAAGATTCAAAGAGAGTGAGATGCCAGCTCCTTTCATTCAGTCAGTAGCTTCAAACATTTCTGGTATATGAATAACATGATGTTTTTCAATGGCAAAAATCAATGAATATTGTAAATGCACAAACAGTAATTTCTCCGCATTGCAAGGTGCAAGTCTGAAATTTTTTGCTTTTTCCTGCTCCTCTTAGCATGATAAAGAAGATTCAAAGAGAGTGAGATGCCAGCTCCTTTCATTCAGTCAGTAGCTTCAAACATTTCTGGTATATGAATAACATGATGTTTTTCAATGGCAAAAATCAATGAATATTGTAAATGCACAAACAGTAATTTCTCCGCATTGCAAGGTGCAATTCTGAAATTTTTTGCTTTTTCCTGCTCCTCTTAGCATGATAAAGAATATTCAAAGAGAGTGAGATGCCAGCTCCTTTCATTCAGTCAGTAGCTTCAATCATTTCTGGATGTTTTTCAATGGCAAAAATCAATGAATATTGTAAATGCACAAACTGTAATTTCTCCGCATTGCAAGGTGCAATTCTGAAATTTTTGGCTTTTTCCTGCTCCTCTTAGCATGATAAAGAAGATTCAAAGAGAGTGAGATGCCAGCTCCTTTCATTCAGTCAGTAGCTTCAATCATTTCTGGACGTTTTTCAATGGCAAAAATCAATGAATATTGTAAATGCACAAACAGTAATTTCTCCGCATTGCAAGGTGCAATTCTGAAATTTTTTGCTTTTTCCTGCTCCTCTTAGCATGATAAAGAAGATTCAAAGAGAGTGAGATGCCAGCTCCTTTCATTCAGTCAGTACCTTCAATCATTTCTGGATGTTTTTCAATGGCAAAAATCAATGAATATTGTAAATGCACAAACAGTAATTTCTCCGCATTGCAAGGTGCAATTCTGAAATTTTTTGCTTTTTCCCGCTCCTCTTAGCATGATAAAGAAGATTCAAAGAGAGTGAGGTGCCAGCTCCTTTCATTCAGTCAGTAGCTTCAAACATTTCTGGTATATGAATAACATGTTTTTCAATGGCAAAAATCATTGAATATTGTAAATGCACAAACAGTAATTTCTCCGCATTGCAAGGTGCAATTCTGAAATTTTTTGATTTTTCCTGCTCCTCTTAGCATGATAAAGAAGATTCAAAGAGAGTGAGATGCCAGCTCCTTTCATTCAGTCAGTAGCTTCAATCATTTCTGGACGTTTTTCAATGGCAAAAATCAATGAATATTGTAAATGCACAAACAGTAATTTCTCCGCATTGCAAGGTGCAATTCTGAAATTTTTTGCTTTTTCCTGCTCCTCTTAGCATGATAAAGAAGATTCAAAGAGAGTGAGATGCCAGCTCCTTTCATTCAGTCAGTAGCTTCAATCATTTCTGGACGTTTTTCAATGGCAAAAATCAATGAATATTGTAAATGCACAAACAGTAATTTCTCCGCATTGCAAGGTGCAATTCTGAAATTTTTTGCTTTTTCCTGCTCCTCTTAGCATGATAAAGAATATTCAAAGAGAGTGAGATGCCAGCTCCTTTCATTCAGTCAGTAGCTTCAAACATTTCTGGTATATGAATAACATGATGTTTTTCAATGGCAAAAATCAATGAATATTGTAAATGCACAAACAGTAATTTCTCCGCATTGCAAGGTGCAAGTCTGAAATTTTTTGCTTTTTCCTGCTCCTCTTAGCATGATAAAGAAGATTCAAAGAGAGTGAGATGCCAGCTACTTTCATTCAGTCAGTAGCTTCAATCATTTCTGGACGTTTTTCAATGGTAAAAATCAATGAATATTGTAAATGCACAAACAGTAATTTCTCCACATTGCAAGGTGCAATTCTGAAATTTTTTGCTTTTTCCTGCTCCTTTTAGCATGATAAAGAAGATTCAAAGAGAGTGAGATGCCAGCTCCTTTCATTCAGTCAGTAGCTTCAAACATTTCTGGTATATGAATAACATGATGTTTTTCAATGGCAAAAATCAATGAATATTGTAAATGCACAAACAGTAATTTCTCCGCATTGCAAGGTGCAATTCTGAAATTTTTTGCTTTTTCCTGCTCCTCTTAGCATGATAAAGAAGATTCAAAGAGAGTGAGATGCCAGCTCCTTTCATTCAGTCAGTAGCTTCAAACATTTCTGGTATATGAATAACATGATGTTTTTCAATGGCAAAAATCAATGAATATTGTAAATGCACAAAGAGTAATTTCTCCGCATTGCAAGGTGCAATTCTGAAATTTTTTGCTTTTTCCTGCTCCTCTTAGCATGATAAAGAAGATTCAAAGAGAGTGAGATGCCAGCTCCTTTCATTCAGTCAGTAGCTTCAATCATTTCTGGACGTTTTTCAATGGCAAAAATCAATGAATATTGTAAATGCACAAACAGTAATTTCTCCGCATTGCAAGGTGCAATTCTGAAATTTTTTGCTTTTTACTGCTCCTCTTAGCATGATAAAGAAGATTCAAAGAGAGTGAGATGCCAGCTCCTTTCATTCAGTCAGTAGCTTCAATCATTTCTGGACGTTTTTCAATGGCAAAAATCAATGAATATTGTAAATGCACAAACAGTAATTTCTCCGCATTGCAAGGTGCAATTCTGAAATTTTTTGCTTTTTCCTGCTCCTCTTAGCATGATAAAGAAGATTCAAAGAGAGTGAGATGCCAGCTCCTTTCATTCAGTCAGTAGCTACAAACATTTCTGGTATATGAATAACATGATGTTTTTCAATGGCAAAAATCAATGAATATTGTAAATGCACAAACAGTAATTTCTCCGCATTGCAAGGTGCAATTCTGAAATTTTTTGCTTTTTCCTGCTCCTCTTAGCATGATAAAGAAGATTCAAAGAGAGTGAGATGCCAGCTCCTTTCATTCAGTCAGTAGCTTCAATCATTTCTGGACGTTTTTCAATGGCAAAAATCAATGAATATTGTAAATGCACAAACAGTAATTTCTCCGCATTGCAAGGTGCAATTCTGAAATTTTTTGCTTTTTCCTGCTCCTCTTAGCATGATAAAGAAGATTCAAAGAGAGTGAGATGCCAGCTCCTTTCATTCAGTCAGTAGCTTCAAACATTTCTGGTATATGAATAACATGATGTTTTTCAATGGCAAAAATCAATGAATATTGTACATGCACAAAGAGTAATTTCTCCGCATTGCAAGGTGCAATTCTGAAATTTTTTGCTTTTTCCTGCTCCTCTTAGCATGATAAAGAAGATTCAAAGAGAGTGAGATGCCAGCTCCTTTCATTCAGTCAGTAGCTTCAATCATTTCTGGACGTTTTTCAATGGCAAAAATCAATGAATATTGTAAATGCACAAACAGTAATTTCTCTGCATTGCAAGGTGCAATTCTGAAATTTTTTGCTTTTTCCTGCTCCTCTTAGCATGATAAAGAAGATTCAAAGAGAGTGAGATGCCAGCTCCTTTCATTCAGTCAGTAGCTTCAATCATTTCTGGACGTTTTTCAATGGCAAAAATCAATGAATATTGTAAATGCACAAACAGTAATTTCTCCGCATTGCAAGGTGCAATTCTGAAATTTTTTGCTTTTTCCTGCTCCTCTTAGCATGATAAAGAAGATTCAAAGAGAGTGAGATGCCAGCTCCTTTCATTCAGTCAGTAGCTACAAACATTTCTGGTATATGAATAACATGATGTTTTTCAATGGCAAAAATCAATGAATATTGTAAATGCACAAACAGTAATTTCTCCGCATTGCAAGGTGCAATTCTGAAATTTTTTGCTTTTTCCTGCTCCTCTTAGCATGATAAAGAAGATTCAAAGAGAGTGAGATGCCAGCTCCTTTCATTCAGTCAGTAGCTTCAATCATTTCTGGACGTTTTTCAATGGCAAAAATCAATGAATATTGTAAATGCACAAACAGTAATTTCTCCGCATTGCAAGGTGCAATTCTGAAATTTTTTGCTTTTTCCTGCTCCTCTTAGCATGATAAAGAAGATTCAAAGAGAGTGAGATGCCAGCTCCTTTCATTCAGTCAGTAGCTTCAATCATTTCTGGACGTTTTTCAATGGCAAAAATCAATGAATATTGTAAATGCACAAACAGTAATTTCTCCGCATTGCAAGGTGCAATTCTGAAATTTTTTGCTTTTTCCTGCTCCTCTTAGCATGACAAAGAAGATTCAAAGAGAGTAAGATGCCAGCTCCTTTCATTCAGTCAGTAGCTTCAATCATTTCTGGTATATGAATAACATGATGTTTTTCAATGGCAAAAATCAATGAATATTGTAAATGCACAAACAGTAATTTCTCCGCATTGCAAGGTGCAATTCTGAAATTTTTTGCTTTTTCCTGCTCCTCTTAGCATGATAAAGAAGATTCAAAGAGAGTGAGATGCCAGCTCCTTTCATTCAGTCAGTAGCTTCAATCATTTCTGGACGTTTTTCAATGGCAAAAATCAATGAATATTGTAAATGCACAAACAGTAATTTCTCCGCATTGCAAGGTGCAATTCTGAAATTTTTTGCTTTTTCCTGCTCCTCTTAGCATGATAAAGAAGATTCAAAGAGAGTGAGATGCCAGCTCCTTTCATTCAGTCAGTAGCTTCAATCATTTCTGGACGTTTTTCAATGGCAAAAATCAATGAATATTGTAAATGCACAAACAGTAATTTCTCCGCATTGCAAGGTGCAATTCTGAAATTTTTTGCTTTTTCCTGCTCCTCTTAGCATGATAAAGAAGATTCAAAGAGAGTGAGATGCCAGCTCCTTTCATTCAGTCAGTAGCTTCAAACATTTCTGGTATATGAATAATATGATGTTTTTCAATGGCAAAAATCAATGAGTATTGTAAAAGCACAAACAGTAATTTCTCCGCATTGCAAGGTGCAATTCTGAAATTTTTTGCTTTTTCCTGCTCCTCTTAGCATGATAAAGAAGATTCAAAGAGAGTGAGATGCCAGCTCCTTTCATTCAGTCAGTAGCTTCAATCATTTCTGGACGTTTTTCAATGGCAAAAATCAATGAATATTGTAAATGCACAAACAGTAATTTCTCCGCATTGCAAGGTGCAATTCTGAAATTTTTTGCTTTTTCCTGCTCCTCTTAGCATGATAAAGAAGATTCAAAGAGAGTGAGATGCCAGCTCCTTTCATTCAGTCAGTAGCTTCAATCATTTCTGGTATATGAATAACATGATGTTTTTCAATGGCAAAAATCAATGAATATTGTAAATGCACAAACAGTAATTTCTCCGCATTGCAAGTTGCAATTCTGAAATTTTTTGCTTTTTCCTGCTCCTCTTAGCATGATAAAGAAGATTCAAAGAGAGTGAGATGCCAGCTCCTTTCATTCAGTCAGTAGCTTCAATCATTTCTGGACGTTTTTCAATGGCAAAAATCAATGAATATTGTAAATGCACAAACAGTAATTTCTCCGCATTGCAAGGTGCAATTCTGAAATCTTTTGCTTTTTCCTGCTCCTCTTAGCATGATAAAGAAGATTCAAAGAGAGTGAGATGCCAGCTCCTTTCATTCAGTCAGTAGCTTCAATCATTTCTGGACGTTTTTCAATGGCAAAAATCAATGAATATTGTAAATGCACAAACAGTAATTTCTCCGCATTGCAAGGTGCAATTCTGAAATTTTTTGATTTTTCCTGCTCCTCTTAGCATGATAAAGAAGATTCAAAGAGAGTGAGATGCCAGCTCCTTTCATTCAGTCAGTAGCTTCAAACATTTCTGGTATATGAATAACATGATGTTTTTCAATGGCAAAAATCAATGAATATTGTAAATGCACAAACAGTAATTTCTCCGCATTGCAAGGTGCAATTCTGAAATTTTTTGCTTTTTCCTGCTCCTCTTAGCATGATAAAGAAGATTCAAAGAGAGTGAGATGCCAGCTCCTTTCATTCAGTCAGTAGCTTCAATCATTTCTGGACGTTTTTCAATGGCAAAAATCAATGAATATTGTAAATGCACAAACAGTAATTTCTCCGCATTGCAAGGTGCAATTCTGAAATTTTTTGCTTTTTCCTGCTCCTCTTAGCATGATAAAGAAGATTCAAAGAGAGTGAGATGTCAGCTCCTTTCATTCAGTCAGTAGCTTCAAACATTTCTGGTATATGAATAACATGATGTTTTTCAATGGCAAAAATCAATGAATTTTGTAAATGCACAAACAGTAATTTCTCCGCATTGCAAGGTGCAATTCTGAAATTTTTTGCTTTTTCCTGCTCCTCTTAGCATGATAAAGAAGATTCAAAGAGAGTGAGATGCCAGTTCCTTTCATTCAGTCAGTAGCTTCAATCATTTCTGGACGTTTTTCAATGGCAAAAATCAATGAATATTGTAAATGCACAAACAGTAATTTCTCCGCATTGCAAGGTGCAATTCTGAAATTTTTTGCTTTTTCCTGCTCCTCTTAGCATGATAAAGAAGATTCAAAGAGAGTGAGATGCCAGCTCCTTTCATTCAGTCAGTAGCTTCAAACATTTCTGGTATATGAATAACATGATGTTTTTCAATGGCAAAAATCAATGAATATTGTAAATGCACAAACAGTAATTTCTCCGCATTGCAAGGTGCAAGTCTGAAATTTTTTGCTTTTTCCTGCTCCTCTTAGCATGATAAAGAAGATTCAAAGAGAGTGAGATGCCAGCTACTTTCATTCAGTCAGTAGCTTCAATCATTTCTGGACGTTTTTCAATGGTAAAAATCAATGAATATTGTAAATGCACAAACAGTAATTTCTCCACATTGCAAGGTGCAATTCTGAAATTTTTTGCTTTTTCCTGCTCCTCTTAGCATGATAAAGAAGATTCAAAGAGAGTGAGATGCCAGCTCCTTTCATTCAGTCAGTAGCTTCAATCATTTCTGGTATATGAATAACATGATGTTTTTCAATGGCAAAAATCAATGAATATTGTAAATGCACAAACAGTAATTTCTCCGCATTGCAAGGTGCAATTCTGAAATTTTTTGCTTTTTCCTGCTCCTCTTAGCATGATAAAGAAGATTCAAAGAGAGTGAGATGCCAGCTCCTTTCATTCAGTCAGTAGCTTCAATCATTTCTGGACGTTTTTCAATGGCAAAAATCAATGAATATTGTAAATGCACAAACAGTAATTTCTCCGCATTGCAAGGTGCAATTCTGAAATTTTTTGCTTTTTCCTGCTCCTCTTAGCATGATAAAGAAGATTCAAAGAGAGTGAGATGTCAGCTCCTTTCATTCAGTCAGTAGCTTCAAACATTTCTGGTATATGAATAACATGATGTTTTTCAATGGCAAAAATCAATGAATTTTGTAAATGCACAAACAGTAATTTCTCCGCATTGCAAGGTGCAATTCTGAAATTTTTTGCTTTTTCCTGCTCCTCTTAGCATGATAAAGAAGATTCAAAGAGAGTGAGATGCCAGTTCCTTTCATTCAGTCAGTAGCTTCAATCATTTCTGGACGTTTTTCAATGGCAAAAATCAATGAATATTGTAAATGCACAAACAGTAATTTCTCCGCATTGCAAGGTGCAATTCTGAAATTTTTTGCTTTTTCCTGCTCCTCTTAGCATGATAAAGAAGATTCAAAGAGAGTGAGATGCCAGCTCCTTTCATTCAGTCAGTAGCTTCAATCATTTCTGGTATATGAATAACATGATGTTTTTCAATGGCAAAAATCAATGAATATTGTAAATGCACAAACAGTAATTTCTCCGCATTGCAAGGTGCAATTCTGAAATTTTTTGCTTTTTCCTGCTCCTCTTAGCATGATAAAGAAGATTCAAAGAGAGTGAGATGCCAGCTCCTTTCATTCAGTCAGTAGCTTCAATCATTTCTGGACGTTTTTCAATGGCAAAAATCAATGAATATTGTAAATGCACAAACAGTAATTTCTCCGCATTGCAAGGTGCAATTCTGAAATTTTTTGCTTTTTCCTGCTCCTCTTAGCATGATAAACAAGATTCAAAGAGAGTGAGATGCCAGCTCCTTTCATTCAGTCAGTAGCTTCAATCATTTCTGGACGTTTTTCAATGGCAAAAATCAATGAATATTGTAAATGCACAAACAGTAATTTCTCCGCATTGCAAGGTGCAATTCTGAAATTTTTTGCTTTTTCCTGCTCCTCTTAGCATGATAAAGAAGATTCAAAGAGAGTGAGATGCCAGCTCCTTTCATTCAGTCAGTAGCTTCAAACATTTCTGGTATATGAATAACATGATGTTTTTCAATGGCAAAAATCAATGAATATTGTAAATGCACAAACAGTAATTTCTCCGCATTGCAAGGTGCAAGTCTGAAATTTTTTGCTTTTTCCTGCTCCTCTTAGCATGATAAAGAAGATTCAAAGAGAGTGAGATGCCAGCTACTTTCATTCAGTCAGTAGCTTCAATCATTTCTGGACGTTTTTCAATGGTAAAAATCAATGAATATTGTAAATGCACAAACAGTAATTTCTCCACATTGCAAGGTGCAATTCTGAAATTTTTTGCTTTTTCCTGCTCCTCTTAGCATGATAAAGAAGATTCAAAGAGAGTGAGATGCCAGCTCCTTTCATTCAGTCAGTAGCTTCAAACATTTCTGGTATATGAATAACATGATGTTTTTCAATGGCAAAAATCAATGAATATTGTAAATGCACAAACAGTAATTTCTCTGCATTGCAAGGTGCAATTCTGAAATTTTTTGCTTTTTCCTGCTCCTCTTAGCATGATAAAGAAGATTCAAAGAGAGTGAGATGCCAGCTACTTTCATTCAGTCAGTAGCTTCAATCATTTCTGGACGTTTTTCAATGGTAAAAATCAATGAATATTGTAAATGCACAAACAGTAATTTCTCCACATTGCAAGGTGCAATTCTGAAATTTTTTGCTTTTTCCTGCTCCTCTTAGCATGATAAAGAAGATTCAAAGAGAGTGAGATGCCAGCTCCTTTCATTCAGTCAGTAGCTTCAAACATTTCTGGTATATGAATAACATGATGTTTTTCAATGGCAAAAATCAATGAATATTGTAAATGCACAAACAGTAATTTCTCCGCATTGCAAGGTGCAATTCTGAAATTTTTTGCTTTTTCCTGCTCCTCTTAGCATGATAAAGAAGATTCAAAGAGAGTGAGATGCCAGCTCCTTTCATTCAGTCAGTAGCTTCAAACATTTCTGGTATATGAATAACATGATGTTTTTCAATGGCAAAAATCAATGAATATTGTAAATGCACAAACAGTAATTTCTCCGCATTGCAAGGTGCAATTCTGAAATTTTTTGCTTTTTCCTGCTCCTCTTAGCATGATAAAGAATATTCAAAGAGAGTGAGATGCCAGCTCCTTTCATTCAGTCAGTAGCTTCAATCATTTCTGGATGTTTTTCAATGGCAAAAATCAATGAATATTGTAAATGCACAAACTGTAATTTCTCCGCATTGCAAGGTGCAATTCTGAAATTTTGGGCTTTTTCCTGCTCCTCTTAGCATGATAAAGAAGATTCAAAGAGAGTGAGATGCCAGCTCCTTTCATTCAGTCAGTAGCTTCAATCATTTCTGGACGTTTTTCAATGGCAAAAATCAATGAATATTGTAAATGCACAAACAGTAATTTCTCCGCATTGCAAGGTGCAATTCTGAAATTTTTTGCTTTTTCCTGCTCCTCTTAGCATGATAAAGAAGATTCAAAGAGAGTGAGATGCCAGCTCCTTTCATTCAGTCAGTACCTTCAATCATTTCTGGATGTTTTTCAATGGCAAAAATCAATGAATATTGTAAATGCACAAACAGTAATTTCTCCGCATTGCAAGGTGCAATTCTGAAATTTTTTGCTTTTTCCCGCTCCTCTTAGCATGATAAAGAAGATTCAAAGAGAGTGAGGTGCCAGCTCCTTTCATTCAGTCAGTAGCTTCAAACATTTCTGGTATATGAATAACATGTTTTTCAATGGCAAAAATCATTGAATATTGTAAATGCACAAACAGTAATTTCTCCGCATTGCAAGGTGCAATTCTGAAATTTTTTGATTTTTCCTGCTCCTCTTAGCATGATAAAGAAGATTCAAAGAGAGTGAGATGCCAGCTCCTTTCATTCAGTCAGTAGCTTCAATCATTTCTGGACGTTTTTCAATGGCAAAAATCAATGAATATTGTAAATGCACAAACAGTAATTTCTCCGCATTGCAAGGTGCAATTCTGAAATTTTTTGCTTTTTCCTGCTCCTCTTAGCATGATAAAGAAGATTCAAAGAGAGTGAGATGCCAGCTCCTTTCATTCAGTCAGTAGCTTCAATCATTTCTGGACGTTTTTCAATGGCAAAAATCAATGAATATTGTAAATGCACAAACAGTAATTTCTCCGCATTGCAAGGTGCAATTCTGAAATTTTTTGCTTTTTCCTGCTCCTCTTAGCATGATAAAGAAGATTCAAAGAGAGTGAGATGCCAGCTCCTTTCATTCAGTCAGTAGCTTCAAACATTTCTGGTATATGAATAACATGATGTTTTTCAATGGCAAAAATCAATGAATATTGTAAATGCACAAACAGTAATTTCTCCGCATTGCAAGGTGCAAGTCTGAAATTTTTTGCTTTTTCCTGCTCCTCTTAGCATGATAAAGAAGATTCAAAGAGAGTGAGATGCCAGCTACTTTCATTCAGTCAGTAGCTTCAATCATTTCTGGACGTTTTTCAATGGTAAAAATCAATGAATATTGTAAATGCACAAACAGTAATTTCTCCACATTGCAAGGTGCAATTCTGAAATTTTTTGCTTTTTCCTGCTCCTCTTAGCATGATAAAGAAGATTCAAAGAGAGTGAGATGCCAGCTCCTTTCATTCAGTCAGTAGCTTCAAACATTTCTGGTATATGAATAACATGATGTTTTTCAATGGCAAAAATCAATGAATATTGTAAATGCACAAACAGTAATTTCTCCGCATTGCAAGGTGCAATTCTGAAATTTTTTGCTTTTTCCTGCTCCTCTTAGCATGATAAAGAAGATTCAAAGAGAGTGAGATGCCAGCTCCTTTCATTCAGTCAGTAGCTTCAAACATTTCTGGTATATGAATAACATGATGTTTTTCAATGGCAAAAATCAATGAATATTGTAAATGCACAAAGAGTAATTTCTCCGCATTGCAAGGTGCAATTCTGAAATTTTTTGCTTTTTCCTGCTCCTCTTAGCATGATAAAGAAGATTCAAAGAGAGTGAGATGCCAGCTCCTTTCATTCAGTCAGTAGCTTCAATCATTTCTGGACGTTTTTCAATGGCAAAAATCAATGAATATTGTAAATGCACAAACAGTAATTTCTCCGCATTGCAAGGTGCAATTCTGAAATTTTTTGCTTTTTCCTGCTCCTCTTCGCATGATAAAGAAGATTCAAAGAGAGTGAGATGCCAGCTCCTTTCATTCAGTCAGTAGCTTCAATCATTTCTGGACGTTTTTCAATGGCAAAAATCAATGAATATTGTAAATGCACAAACAGTAATTTCTCCGCATTGCAAGGTGCAATTCTGAAATTTTTTGCTTTTTCCTGCTCCTCTTAGCATGATAAAGAAGATTCAAAGAGAGTGAGATGCCAGCTCCTTTCATTCAGTCAGTAGCTTCAAACATTTCTGGTATATGAATAACATGATGTTTTTCAATGGCAAAAATCAATGAATATTGTAAATGCACAAACAGTAATTTCTCCGCATTGCAAGGTGCAATTCTGAAATTTTTTGCTTTTTCCTGCTCCTCTTAGCATGATAAAGAATATTCAAAGAGAGTGAGATGCCAGCTCCTTTCATTCAGTCAGTAGCTTCAATCATTTCTGGATGTTTTTCAATGGCAAAAATCAATGAATATTGTAAATGCACAAACTGTAATTTCTCCGCATTGCAAGGTGCAATTCTGAAATTTTTGGCTTTTTCCTGCTCCTCTTAGCATGATAAAGAAGATTCAAAGAGAGTGAGATGCCAGCTCCTTTCATTCAGTCAGTAGCTTCAATCATTTCTGGACGTTTTTCAATGGCAAAAATCAATGAATATTGTAAATGCACAAACAGTAATTTCTCCGCATTGCAAGGTGCAATTCTGAAATTTTTTGCTTTTTCCTGCTCCTCTTAGCATGATAAAGAAGATTCAAAGAGAGTGAGATGCCAGCTCCTTTCATTCAGTCAGTACCTTCAATCATTTCTGGATGTTTTTCAATGGCAAAAATCAATGAATATTGTAAATGCACAAACAGTAATTTCTCCGCATTGCAAGGTGCAATTCTGAAATTTTTTGCTTTTTCCCGCTCCTCTTAGCATGATAAAGAAGATTCAAAGAGAGTGAGGTGCCAGCTCCTTTCATTCAGTCAGTAGCTTCAAACATTTCTGGTATATGAATAACATGTTTTTCAAAGGCAAAAATCATTGAATATTGTAAATGCACAAACAGTAATTTCTCCGCATTGCAAGGTGCAATTCTGAAATTTTTTGATTTTTCCTGCTCCTCTTAGCATGATAAAGAAGATTCAAAGAGAGTGAGATGCCAGCTCCTTTCATTCAGTCAGTAGCTTCAATCATTTCTGGACGTTTTTCAATGGCAAAAATCAATGAATATTGTAAATGCACAAACAGTAATTTCTCCGCATTGCAAGGTGCAATTCTGAAATTTTTTGCTTTTTCCTGCTCCTCTTAGCATGATAAAGAAGATTCAAAGAGAGTGAGATGCCAGCTCCTGTCATTCAGTCAGTAGCTTCAAACATTTCTGGTATATGAATAACATGATGTTTTTCAATGGCAAAAATCAATGAATATTGTAAATGCACAAACAGTAATTTCTCCGCATTGCAAGGTGCAATTCTGAAATTTTTTGCTTTTTCCTGCTCCTCTTAGCATGATAAAGAATATTCAAAGAGAGTGAGATGCCAGCTCCTTTCATTCAGTCAGTAGCTTCAATCATTTCTGGATGTTTTTCAATGGCAAAAATCAATGAATATTGTAAATGCACAAACTGTAATTTCTCCGCATTGCAAGGTGCAATTCTGAAATTTTTGGCTTTTTCCTGCTCCTCTTAGCATGATAAAGAAGATTCAAAGAGAGTGAGATGCCAGCTCCTTTCATTCAGTCAGTAGCTTCAATCATTTCTGGACGTTTTTCAATGGCAAAAATCAATGAATATTGTAAATGCACAAACAGTAATTTCTCCGCATTGCAAGGTGCAATTCTGAAATTTTTTGCTTTTTCCTGCTCCTCTTAGCATGATAAAGAAGATTCAAAGAGAGTGAGATGCCAGCTCCTTTCATTCAGTCAGTACCTTCAATCATTTCTGGATGTTTTTCAATGGCAAAAATCAATGAATATTGTAAATGCACAAACAGTAATTTCTCCGCATTGCAAGGTGCAATTCTGAAATTTTTTGCTTTTTCCCGCTCCTCTTAGCATGATAAAGAAGATTCAAAGAGAGTGAGGTGCCAGCTCCTTTCATTCAGTCAGTAGCTTCAAACATTTCTGGTATATGAATAACATGTTTTTCAAAGGCAAAAATCATTGAATATTGTAAATGCACAAACAGTAATTTCTCCGCATTGCAAGGTGCAATTCTGAAATTTTTTGATTTTTCCTGCTCCTCTTAGCATGATAAAGAAGATTCAAAGAGAGTGAGATGCCAGCTCCTTTCATTCAGTCAGTAGCTTCAATCATTTCTGGACGTTTTTCAATGGCAAAAATCAATGAATATTGTAAATGCACAAACAGTAATTTCTCCGCATTGCAAGGTGCAATTCTGAAATTTTTTGCTTTTTCCTGCTCCTCTTAGCATGATAAAGAAGATTCAAAGAGAGTGAGATGCCAGCTCCTTTCATTCAGTCAGTAGCTTCAATCATTTCTGGACGTTTTTCAATGGCAAAAATCAATGAATATTGTAAATGCACAAACAGTAATTTCTCCGCATTGCAAGGTGCAATTCTGAAATTTTTTGCTTTTTCCTGCTCCTCTTAGCATGATAAAGAAGATTCAAAGAGAGTGAGATGCCAGCTCCTTTCATTCAGTCAGTAGCTTCAAACATTTCTGGTATATGAATAACATGATGTTTTTCTATGGCAAAAATCAATGAATATTGTAAATGCACAAACAGTAATTTCTCCGCATTGCAAGGTGCAAGCCTGAAATTTTTTGCTTTTTCCTGCTCCTCTTAGCATGATAAAGAAGATTCAAAGAGAGTGAGATGCCAGCTACTTTCATTCAGTCAGTAGCTTCAATCATTTCTGGACGTTTTTCAATGGTAAAAATCAATGAATATTGTAAATGCACAAACAGTAATTTCTCCACATTGCAAGGTGCAATTCTGAAATTTTTTGCTTTTTCCTGCTCCTCTTAGCATGATAAAGAAGATTCAAAGAGAGTGAGATGCCAGCTCCTTTCATTCAGTCAGTAGCTTCAAACATTTCTGGTATATGAATAACATGATGTTTTTCAATGGCAAAAATCAATGAATATTGTAAATGCACAAACAGTAATTTCTCCGCATTGCAAGGTGCAATTCTGAAATTTTTTGCTTTTTCCTGCTCCTCTTAGCATGATAAAGAAGATTCAAAGAGAGTGAGATGCCAGCTCCTTTCATTCAGTCAGTAGCTTCAAACATTTCTGGTATATGAATAACATGATGTTTTTCTATGGCAAAAATCAATGAATATTGTAAATGCACAAACAGTAATTTCTCCGCATTGCAAGGTGCAAGCCTGAAATTTTTTGCTTTTTCCTGCTCCTCTTAGCATGATAAAGAAGATTCAAAGAGAGTGAGATGCCAGCTCCTTTCATTCAGTCAGTAGCTTCAAACATTTCTGGTATATGAATAACATGATGTTTTTCTATGGCAAAAATCAATGAATATTGTAAATGCACAAACAGTAATTTCTCCGCATTGCAAGGTGCAAGCCTGAAATTTTTTGCTTTTTCCTGCTCCTCTTAGCATGATAAAGAAGATTCAAAGAGAGTGAGATGCCAGCTACTTTCATTCAGTCAGTAGCTTCAATCATTTCTGGACGTTTTTCAATGGTAAAAATCAATGAATATTGTAAATGCACAAACAGTAATTTCTCCACATTGCAAGGTGCAATTCTGAAATTTTTTGCTTTTTCCTGCTCCTCTTAGCATGATAAAGAAGATTCAAAGAGAGTGAGATGCCAGCTCCTTTCATTCAGTCAGTAGCTTCAAACATTTCTGGTATATGAATAACATGATGTTTTTCAATGGCAAAAATCAATGAATATTGTAAATGCACAAACAGTAATTTCTCCGCATTGCAAGGTGCAATTCTGAAATTTTTTGCTTTTTCCTGCTCCTCTTAGCATGATAAAGAAGATTCAAAGAGAGTGAGATGCCAGCTCCTTTCATTCAGTCAGTAGCTTCAAACATTTCTGGTATATGAATAACATGATGTTTTTCAATGGCAAAAATCAATGAATATTGTAAATGCACAAAGAGTAATTTCTCCGCATTGCAAGGTGCAATTCTGAAATTTTTTGCTTTTTCCTGCTCCTCTTAGCATGATAAAGAAGATTCAAAGAGAGTGAGATGCCAGCTCCTTTCATTCAGTCAGTAGCTTCAATCATTTCTGGACGTTTTTCAATGGCAAAAATCAATGAATATTGTAAATGCACAAACAGTAATTTCTCCGCATTGCAAGGTGCAATTCTGAAATTTTTTGCTTTTTCCTGCTCCTCTTAGCATGATAAAGAAGATTCAAAGAGAGTGAGATGCCAGCTCCTTTCATTCAGTCAGCAGCTTCAAACATTTCTGGTATATGAATAACATGATGTTTTTCAATGGCAAAAATCAATTAATATTGTAAATGCACAAACAGTAATTTCTCCGCATTGCAAGGTGCAATTCTGAAATTTTTTGCTTTTTCCTGCTCCTCTTAGCATTATAAAGAAGATTCAAAGAGAGTGAGATGCCAGCTCCTTTCATTCAGTCAGTAGCTTCAAACATTTCTGGTATATGAATAACATGATGTTTTTCAATGGCAAAAATCAATGAATATTGTAAATGCACAAAGAGTAATTTCTCCGCATTGCAAGGTGCAATTCTGAATTTTTTTGCTTTTTCCTGCTCCTCTTAGCATGATAAAGAAGATTCAAAGAGAGTGAGATGCCAGCTCCTTTCATTCAGTCAGTAGCTTCAATCATTTCTGGACGTTTTTCAATGGCAAAAATCAATGAATATTGTAAATGCACAAACAGTAATTTCTCCGCATTGCAAGGTGCAATTCTGAAATTTTTTGCTTTTTCCTGCTCCTCTTAGCATGATAAAGAAGATTCAAAGAGAGTGAGATGCCAGCTCCTTTCATTCAGTCAGTAGCTTCAAACATTTCTGGTATATGAATAACATGATGTTTTTCAATGGCAAAAATCAATGAATATTGTAAATGCACAAACAGTAATTTCTCCGCATTGCAAGGTGCAATTCTGAAATTTTTTGCTTTTTCCTGCTCCTCTTAGCATGATAAAGAATATTCAAAGAGAGTGAGATGCCAGCTCCTTTCATTCAGTCAGTAGCTTCAATCATTTCTGGATGTTTTTCAATGGCAAAAATCAATGAATATTGTAAATGCACAAACTGTAATTTCTCCGCATTGCAAGGTGCAATTCTGAAATTTTTGGCTTTTTCCTGCTCCTCTTAGCATGATAAAGAAGATTCAAAGAGAGTGAGATGCCAGCTCCTTTCATTCAGTCAGTAGCTTCAATCATTTCTGGACGTTTTTCAATGGCAAAAATCAATGAATATTGTAAATGCACAAACAGTAATTTCTCCGCATTGCAAGGTGCAATTCTGAAATTTTTTGCTTTTTCCTGCTCCTCTTAGCATGATAAAGAAGATTCAAAGAGAGTGAGATGCCAGCTCCTTTCATTCAGTCAGTACCTTCAATCATTTCTGGATGTTTTTCAATGGCAAAAATCAATGAATATTGTAAATGCACAAACAGTAATTTCTCCGCATTGCAAGGTGCAATTCTGAAATTTTTTGCTTTTTCCCGCTCCTCTTAGCATGATAAAGAAGATTCAAAGAGAGTGAGGTGCCAGCTCCTTTCATTCAGTCAGTAGCTTCAAACATTTCTGGTATATGAATAACATGTTTTTCAATGGCAAAAATCATTGAATATTGTAAATGCACAAACAGTAATTTCTCCGCATTGCAAGGTGCAATTCTGAAATTTTTTGATTTTTCCTGCTCCTCTTAGCATGATAAAGAAGATTCAAAGAGAGTGAGATGCCAGCTCCTTTCATTCAGTCAGTAGCTTCAATCATTTCTGGACGTTTTTCAATGGCAAAAATCAATGAATATTGTAAATGCACAAACAGTAATTTCTCCGCATTGCAAGGTGCAATTCTGAAATTTTTTGCTTTTTCCTGCTCCTCTTAGCATGATAAAGAAGATTCAAAGAGAGTGAGATGCCAGCTCCTTTCATTCAGTCAGCAGCTTCAAACATTTCTGGTATATGAATAACATGATGTTTTTCAATGGCAAAAATCAATGAATATTGTAAATGCACAAACAGTAATTTCTCCGCATTGCAAGGTGCAAGTCTGAAATTTTTTGCTTTTTCCTGCTCCTCTTAGCATGATAAAGAAGATTCAAAGAGAGTGAGATGCCAGCTACTTTCATTCAGTCAGTAGCTTCAATCATTTCTGGACGTTTTTCAATGGTAAAAATCAATGAATATTGTAAATGCACAAACAGTAATTTCTCCACATTGCAAGGTGCAATTCTGAAATTTTTTGCTTTTTCCTGCTCCTCTTAGCATGATAAAGAAGATTCAAAGAGAGTGAGATGCCAGCTCCTTTCATTCAGTCAGTAGCTTCAAACATTTCTGGTATATGAATAACATGATGTTTTTCAATGGCAAAAATCAATGAATATTGTAAATGCACAAACAGTAATTTCTCCGCATTGCAAGGTGCAATTCTGAAATTTTTTGCTTTTTCCTGCTCCTCTTAGCATGATAAAGAAGATTCAAAGAGAGTGAGATGCCAGCTCCTTTCATTCAGTCAGTAGCTTCAAACATTTCTGGTATATGAATAACATGATGTTTTTCAATGGCAAAAATCAATGAATATTGTAAATGCACAAAGAGTAATTTCTCCGCATTGCAAGGTGCAATTCTGAAATTTTTTGCTTTTTCCTGCTCCTCTTAGCATGATAAAGAAGATTCAAAGAGAGTGAGATGCCAGCTCCTTTCATTCAGTCAGTAGCTTCAATCATTTCTGGACGTTTTTCAATGGCAAAAATCAATGAATATTGTAAATGCACAAACAGTAATTTCTCCGCATTGCAAGGTGCAATTCTGAAATTTTTTGCTTTTTCCTGCTCCTCTTAGCATGATAAAGAAGATTCAAAGAGAGTGAGATGCCAGCTCCTTTCATTCAGTCAGTAGCTTCAATCATTTCTGGACGTTTTTCAATGGCAAAAATCAATGAATATTGTAAATGCACAAACAGTAATTTCTCCGCATTGCAAGGTGCAATTCTGAAATTTTTTGCTTTTTCCTGCTCCTCTTAGCATGATAAAGAAGATTCAAAGAGAATGAGATGCCAGCTCCTTTCATTCAGTCAGTAGCTACAAACATTTCTGGTATATGAATAACATGCTGTTTTTCAATGGCAAAAATCAATGAATATTGTAAATGCACAAACAGTAATTTCTCCGCATTGCAAGGTGCAATTCTGAAATTTTTTGCTTTTTCCTGCTCCTCTTAGCATGATAAAGAAGATTCAAAGAGAGTGAGATGCCAGCTCCTTTCATTCAGTCAGTAGCTTCAATCATTTCTGGACGTTTTTCAATGGCAAAAATCAATGAATATTGTAAATGCACAAACAGTAATTTCTCCGCATTGCAAGGTGCAATTCTGAAATTTTTTGCTTTTTCCTGCTCCTCTTAGCATGATAAAGAAGATTCAAAGAGAGTGAGATGCCAGCTCCTTTCATTCAGTCAGTAGCTTCAATCATTTCTGGACGTTTTTCAATGGCAAAAATCAATGAATATTGTAAATGCACAAACAGTAATTTCTCCGCATTGCAAGGTGCAATTCTGAAATTTTTTGCTTTTTCCTGCTCCTCTTAGCATGACAAAGAAGATTCAAAGAGAGTAAGATGCCAGCTCCTTTCATTCAGTCAGTAGCTTCAATCATTTCTGGTATATGAATAACATGATGTTTTTCAATGGCAAAAATCAATGAATATTGTAAATGCACAAACAGTAATTTCTCCGCATTGCAAGGTGCAATTCTGAATTTTTTTGCTTTTTCCTGCTCCTCTTAGCATGATAAAGAAGATTCAAAGAGAGTGAGATGCCAGCTCCTTTCATTCAGTCAGTAGCTTCAATCATTTCTGGACGTTTTTCAATGGCAAAAATCAATGAATATTGTAAATGGACAAACAGTAATTTCTCCGCATTGCAAGGTGCAATTCTGAAATTTTTTGCTTTTTCCTGCTCCTCTTAGCATGATAAAGAACATTCAAAGAGAGTGAGATGCCAGCTCCTTTCATTCAGTCAGTAGCTTCAATCATTTCTGGACGTTTTTCAATGGCAAAAATCAATGAATATTGTAAATGCACAAACAGTAATTTCTCCGCATTGCAAGGTGCAATTCTGAAATTTTTTGCTTTTTCCTGCTCCTCTTAGCATGATAAAGAAGATTCAAAGAGAGTGAGATGCCAGGTCCTTTCCTTCAGTCAGTAGCTTCAAACATTTCTGGTATATGAATAATATGATGTTTTTCAATGGCAAAAATCAATGAATATTGTAAAAGCACAAACAGTAATTTCTCCGCATTGCAAGGTGCAATTCTGAAATTTTTTGCTTTTTCCTGCTCCTCTTAGCATGATAAAGAAGATTCAAAGAGAGTGAGATGCCAGCTCCTTTCATTCAGTCAGTAGCTTCAATCATTTCTGGACGTTTTTCAATGGCAAAAATCAATGAATATTGTAAATGCACAAACAGTAATTTCTCCGCATTGCAAGGTGCAATTCTGAAATTTTTTGCTTTTTCCTGCTCCTCTTAGCATGATAAAGAAGATTCAAAGAGAGTGAGATGCCAGCTCCTTTCATTCAGTCAGTAGCTTCAATCATTTCTGGTATATGAATAACATGATGTTTTTCAATGGCAAAAATCAATGAATATTGTAAATGCACAAACAGTAATTTCTCCGCATTGCAAGTTGCAATTCTGAAATTTTTTGCTTTTTCCTGCTCCTCTTAGCATGATAAAGAAGATTCAAAGAGAGTGAGATGCCAGCTCCTTTCATTCAGTCAGTAGCTTCAATCATTTCTGGACGTTTTTCAATGGCAAAAATCAATGAATATTGTAAATGCACAAACAGTAATTTCTCCGCATTGCAAGGTGCAATTCTGAAATTTTTTGCTTTTTCCTGCTCCTCTTAGCATGATAAAGAAGATTCAAAGAGAGTGAGATGCCAGCTCCTTTCATTCAGTCAGTAGCTTCAAACATTTCTGGTATATGAATAACATGATGTTTTTCAATGGCAAAAATCAATGAATATTGTAAATGCACAAACAGTAATTTCTCCGCATTGCAAGGTGCAATTCTGAAATTTTTTGCTTTTTCCTGCTCCTCTTAGCATGATAAAGAAGATTCAAAGAGAGTGAGATGCCAGCTCCTTTCATTCAGTCAGTAGCTTCAATCATTTCTGGACGTTTTTCAATGGCAAAAATCAATGAATATTGTAAATGCACAAACAGTAATTTCTCCGCATTGCAAGGTGCAATTCTGAAATTTTTTGCTTTTTCCTGCTCCTCTTAGCATGACAAAGAAGATTCAAAGAGAGTAAGATGCCAGCTCCTTTCATTCAGTCAGTAGCTTCAATCATTTCTGGTATATGAATAACATGATGTTTTTCAATGGCAAAAATCAATGAATATTGTAAATGCACAAACAGTAATTTCTCCGCATTGCAAGGTGCAATTCTGAAATTTTTTGCTTTTTCCTGCTCCTCTTAGCATGATAAAGAAGATTCAAAGAGAGTGAGATGCCAGCTCCTTTCATTCAGTCAGTAGCTTCAATCATTTCTGGACGTTTTTCAATGGCAAAAATCAATGAATATTGTAAATGCACAAACAGTAATTTCTCCGCATTGAAAGGTGCAATTCTGAAATTTTTTGCTTTTTCCTGCTCCTCTTAGCATGATAAAGAAGATTCAAAGAGAGTGAGATGCCAGCTCCTTTCATTCAGTCAGTAGCTTCAATCATTTCTGGACGTTTTTCAATGGCAAAAATCAATGAATATTGTAAATGCACAAACAGTAATTTCTCCGCATTGCAAGGTGCAATTCTGAAATTTTTTGCTTTTTCCTGCTCCTCTTAGCATGATAAAGAAGATTCAAAGAGAGTGAGATGCCAGCTCCTTTCATTCAGTCAGTAGCTTCAATCATTTCTGGTATATGAATAACATGATGTTTTTCAATGGCAAAAATCAATGAATATTGTAAATGCACAAACAGTAATTTCTCCGCATTGCAAGTTGCAATTCTGAAATTTTTTGCTTTTTCCTGCTCCTCTTAGCATGATAAAGAAGATTCAAAGAGAGTGAGATGCCAGCTCCTTTCATTCAGTCAGTAGCTTCAATCATTTCTGGACGTTTTTCAATGGCAAAAATCAATGAATATTGTAAATGCACAAACAGTAATTTCTCCGCATTGCAAGGTGCAATTCTGAAATTTTTTGCTTTTTCCTGCTCCTCTTAGCATGATAAAGAAGATTCAAAGAGAGTGAGATGCCAGCTCCTTTCATTCAGTCAGTAGCTTCAATCATTTCTGGACGTTTTTCAATGGCAAAAATCAATGAATATTGTAAATGCACAAACAGTAATTTCTCCGCATTGCAAGGTGCAATTCTGAAATTTTTTGCTTTTTCCTGCTCCTCTTAGCATGATAAAGAAGATTCAAAGAGAGTGAGATGCCAGCTCCTTTCATTCAGTCAGTAGCTTCAATCATTTCTGGACGTTTTTCAATGGCAAAAATCAATGAATATTGTAAATGCACAAACAGTAATTTCTCCGCATTGCAAGGTGCAATTCTGAAATTTTTTGCTTTTTCCTGCTCCTCTTAGCATGATAAAGAAGATTCAAAGAGAGTGAGATGCCAGGTCCTTTCATTCAGTCAGTAGCTTCAAACATTTCTGGTATATGAATAATATGATGTTTTTCAATGGCAAAAATCAATGAATATTGTAAAAGCACAAACAGTAATTTCTCCGCATTGCAAGGTGCAATTCTGAAATTTTTTGCTTTTTCCTGCTCCTCTTAGCATGATAAAGAAGATTCAAAGAGAGTGAGATGCCAGCTCCTTTCATTCAGTCAGTAGCTTCAATCATTTCTGGACGTTTTTCAATGGCAAAAATCAATGAATATTGTAAATGCACAAACAGTAATTTCTCCGCATTGCAAGGTGCAATTCTGAAATTTTTTGCTTTTTCCTGCTCCTCTTAGCATGATAAAGAAGATTCAAAGAGAGTGAGATGCCAGCTCCTTTCATTCAGTCAGTAGCTTCAATCATTTCTGGTATATGAATAACATGATGTTTTTCAATGGCAAAAATCAATGAATATTGTAAATGCACAAACAGTAATTTCTCCGCATTGCAAGTTGCAATTCTGAAATTTTTTGCTTTTTCCTGCTCCTCTTAGCATGATAAAGAAGATTCAAAGAGAGTGAGATGCCAGCTCCTTTCATTCAGTCAGTAGCTTCAATCATTTCTGGACGTTTTTCAATGGCAAAAATCAATGAATATTGTAAATGCACAAACAGTAATTTCTCCGCATTGCAAGGTGCAATTCTGAAATTTTTTGCTTTTTCCTGCTCCTCTTAGCATGATAAAGAAGATTCAAAGAGAGTGAGATGCCAGCTCCTTTCATTCAGTCAGTAGCTTCAAACATTTCTGGTATATGAATAACATGATGTTTTTCAATGGCAAAAATCAATGAATATTGTAAATGCACAAACAGTAATTTCTCCGCATTGCAAGGTGCAATTCTGAAATTTTTTGCTTTTTCCTGCTCCTCTTAGCATGATAAAGAAGATTCAAAGAGAGTGAGATGCCAGCTCCTTTCATTCAGTCAGTAGCTTCAATCATTTCTGGACGTTTTTCAATGGCAAAAATCAATGAATATTGTAAATGCACAAACAGTAATTTCTCCGCATTGCAAGGTGCAATTCTGAAATTTTTTGCTTTTTCCTGCTCCTCTTAGCATGACAAAGAAGATTCAAAGAGAGTAAGATGCCAGCTCCTTTCATTCAGTCAGTAGCTTCAATCATTTCTGGTATATGAATAACATGATGTTTTTCAATGGCAAAAATCAATGAATATTGTAAATGCACAAACAGTAATTTCTCCGCATTGCAAGGTGCAATTCTGAAATTTTTTGCTTTTTCCTGCTCCTCTTAGCATGATAAAGAAGATTCAAAGAGAGTGAGATGCCAGCTCCTTTCATTCAGTCAGTAGCTTCAATCATTTCTGGACGTTTTTCAATGGCAAAAATCAATGAATATTGTAAATGCACAAACAGTAATTTCTCCGCATTGCAAGGTGCAATTCTGAAATTTTTTGCTATTTCCTGCTCCTCTTAGCATGATAAAGAAGATTCAAAGAGAGTGAGATGCCAGCTCCTTTCATTCAGTCAGTAGCTTCAATCATTTCTGGACGTTTTTCAATGGCAAAAATCAATGAATATTGTAAATGCACAAACAGTAATTTCTCCGCATTGCAAGGTGCAATTCTGAAATTTTTTGCTTTTTCCTGCTCCTCTTAGCATGATAAAGAAGATTCAAAGAGAGTGAGATGCCAGCTCCTTTCATTCAGTCAGTAGCTTCAATCATTTCTGGTATATGAATAACATGATGTTTTTCAATGGCAAAAATCAATGAATATTGTAAATGCACAAACAGTAATTTCTCCGCATTGCAAGTTGCAATTCTGAAATTTTTTGCTTTTTCCTGCTCCTCTTAGCATGATAAAGAAGATTCAAAGAGAGTGAGATGCCAGCTCCTTTCATTCAGTCAGTAGCTTCAATCATTTCTGGACGTTTTTCAATGGCAAAAATCAATGAATATTGTAAATGCACAAACAGTAATTTCTCCGCATTGCAAGGTGCAATTCTGAAATTTTTTGCTTTTTCCTGCTCCTCTTAGCATGATAAAGAAGATTCAAAGAGAGTGAGATGCCAGCTCCTTTCATTCAGTCAGTAGCTTCAATCATTTCTGGACGTTTTTCAATGGCAAAAATCAATGAATATTGTAAATGCACAAACAGTAATTTCTCCGCATTGCAAGGTGCAATTCTGAAATTTTTTGCTTTTTCCTGCTCCTCTTAGCATGATAAAGAAGATTCAAAGAGAGTGAGATGCCAGCTCCTTTCATTCAGTCAGTAGCTTCAAACATTTCTGGTATATGAATAACATGATGTTTTTCAATGGCAAAAATCAATGAATATTGTAAATGCACAAACAGTAATTTCTCCGCATTGCAAGGTGCAATTCTGAAATTTTTTGCTTTTTCCTGCTCCTCTTAGCATGATAAAGAAGATTCAAAGAGAGTGAGATGCCAGCTCCTTTCATTCAGTCAGTAGCTTCAATCATTTCTGGTATATGAATAACATGATGTTTTTCAATGGCAAAAATCAATGAATATTGTAAATGCACAAACAGTAATTTCTCCACATTGTAAGGTGCAATTCTGAAATTTTTTGCTTTTTCCTGCTCCTCTTAGCATGATAAAGAAGATTCAAAGAGAGTGAGATGCCAGCTCCTTTCATTCAGTCAGTAGCTTCAATCATTTCTGGACGTTTTTCAATGGCAAAAATCAATGAATATTGTAAATGCACAAACAGTAATTTCTCCGCATTGCAAGGTGCAATTCTGAAATTTTTTGCTTTTTCCTGCTCCTCTTAGCATGATAAAGAAGATTCAAAGAGAGTGAGATGCCAGCTCCTTTCATTCAGTCAGTAGCTACAAACATTTCTGGTATATGAATAACATGATGTTTTTCAATGGCAAAAATCAATGAATATTGTAAATGCACAAACAGTAATTTCTCCGCATTGCAAGGTGCAATTCTGAAATTTTTTGCTTTTTCCTGCTCCTCTTAGCATGATAAAGAAGATTCAAAGAGAGTGAGATGCCAGCTCCTTTCATTCAGTCAGTAGCTTCAATCATTTCTGGACGTTTTTCAATGGCAAAAATCAATGAATATTGTAAATGCACAAACAGTAATTTCTCCGCATTGCAAGGTGCAATTCTGAAATTTTTTGCTTTTTCCTGCTCCTCTTAGCATGATAAAGAAGATTCAAAGAGAGTGAGATGCCAGCTCCTTTCATTCAGTCAGTAGCTTCAATCATTTCTGGACGTTTTTCAATGGCAAAAATCAATGAATATTGTAAATGCACAAACAGTAATTTCTCCTCATTGCAAGGTGCAATTCTGAAATTTTTTGCTTTTTCCTGCTCCTCTTAGCATGACAAAGAAGATTCAAAGAGAGTAAGATGCCAGCTCCTTTCATTGAGTCAGTAGCTTCAATCATTTCTGGTATATGAATAACATGATGTTTTTCAATGGCAAAAATCAATGAATATTGTAAATGCACAAACAGTAATTTCTCCGCATTGCAAGGTGCAATTCTGAAATTTTTTGCTTTTTCCTGCTCCTCTTAGCATGATAAAGAAGATTCAAAGAGAGTGAGATGCCAGCTCCTTTCATTCAGTCAGTAGCTTCAATAATTTCTGGACGTTTTTCAATGGCAAAAATCAATGAATATTGTAAATGCACAAACAGTAATTTCTCCGCATTGCAAGGTGCAATTCTGAAATTTTTTGCTTTTTCCTGCTCCTCTTAGCATGATAAAGAAGATTCAAAGAGAGTGAGATGCCAGCTCCTTTCATTCAGTCAGTAGCTTCAATCATTTCTGGACGTTTTTCAATGGCAAAAATCAATGAATATTGTAAATGCACAAACAGTAATTTCTCCGCATTGCAAGGTGCAATTCTGAAATTTTTTGCTTTTTCCTGCTCCTCTTAGCATGATAAAGAAGATTCAAAGAGAGTGAGATGCCAGCTCCTTTCATTCAGTCAGTAGCTTCAAACATTTCTGGTATATGAATAATATGATGTTTTTCAATGGCAAAAATCAATGAATATTGTAAAAGCACAAACAGTAATTTCTCCGCATTGCAAGGTGCAATTCTGAAATTTTTTGCTTTTTCCTGCTCCTCTTAGCATGATAAAGAAGATTCAAAGAGAGTGAGATGCCAGCTCCTTTCATTCAGTCAGTAGCTTCAATCATTTCTGGACGTTTTTCAATGGCAAAAATCAATGAATATTGTAAATGCACAAACAGTAATTTCTCCGCATTGCAAGGTGCAATTCTGAAATTTTTTGCTTTTTCCTGCTCCTCTTAGCATGATAAAGAAGATTCAAAGAGAGTGAGATGCCAGCTCCTTTCATTCAGTCAGTAGCTTCAATCATTTCTGGTATATGAATAACATGATGTTTTTCAATGGCAAAAATCAATGAATATTGTAAATGCACAAACAGTAATTTCTCCGCATTGCAAGTTGCAATTCTGAAATTTTTTGCTTTTTCCTGCTCCTCTTAGCATGATAAAGAAGATTCAAAGAGAGTGAGATGCCAGCTCCTTTCATTCAGTCAGTAGCTTCAATCATTTCTGGACGTTTTTCAATGGCAAAAATCAATGAATATTGTAAATGCACAAACAGTAATTTCTCCGCATTGCAAGGTGCAATTCTGAAATTTTTTGCTTTTTCCTGCTCCTCTTAGCATGATAAAGAAGATTCAAAGAGAGTGAGATGCCAGCTCCTTTCATTCAGTCAGTAGCTTCAATCATTTCTGGACGTTTTTCAATGGCAAAAATCAATGAATATTGTAAATGCACAAACAGTAATTTCTCCGCATTGCAAGGTGCAATTCTGAAATTTTTTGCTTTTTCCTGCTCCTCTTAGCATGATAAAGAAGATTCAAAGAGAGTGAGATGCCAGCTCCTTTCATTCAGTCAGTAGCTTCAAACATTTCTGGTATATGAATAACATGATGTTTTTCAATGGCAAAAATCAATGAATATTGTAAAAGCACAAACAGTAATTTCTCCGCATTGCAAGATGCAATTCTGAAATTTTTTGCTTTTTCCTGCTCCTCTTAGCATGATAAAGAAGATTCAAAGAGAGTGAGATGCCAGCTCCTTTCATTCAGTCAGTAGCTTCAATCATTTCTGGACGTTTTTCAATGGCAAAAATCAATGAATATTGTAAATGCACAAACAGTAATTTCTCCGCATTGCAAGGTGCAATTCTGAAATTTTTTGCTTTTTCCTGCTCCTCTTAGCATGATAAAGAAGATTCAAAGAGAGTGAGATGCCAGCTCCTTTCATTCAGTCAGTAGCTTCAATCATTTCTGGTATATGAATAACATGATGTTTTTCAATGGCAAAAATCAATGAATATTGTAAATGCACAAACAGTAATTTCTCCACATTGCAAGGTGCAATTCTGAAATTTTTTGCTTTTTCCTGCTCCTCTTAGCATGATAAAGAAGATTCAAAGAGAGTGAGATGACAGCTCCTTTCATTCAGTCAGTAGCTTCAATCATTTCTGGACGTTTTTCAATGGCAAAAATCAATGAATATTGTAAATGCACAAACAGTAATTTCTCCGCATTGCAAGGTGCAATTCTGAAATTTTTTGCTTTTTCCTGCTCCTCTTAGCATGATAAAGAAGATTCAAAGAGAGCGAGATGCCAGCTCCTTTCATTCAGTCAGTAGCTTCAATCATTTCTGGTATATGAATAACTTGATGTTTTTCAATGGCAAAAATCAATGAATATTGTAAATGCACAAACAGTAATTTCTCCGCATTGCAAGGTGCAATTCTGAAATTTTTTGCTTTTTCCTGCTCCTCTTAGCATGATAAAGAAGATTCAAAGAGAGTGAGATGCCAGCTCCTTTCATTCAGTCAGTAGCTTCAATCATTTCTGGACGTTTTTCAATGGCAAAAATCAATGAATATTGTAAATGCACAAACAGTAATTTCTCCGCATTGCAAGGTGCAATTCTGAAATTTTTTGCTTTTTCCTGCTCCTCTTAGCATGATAAAGAAGATTCAAAGAGAGTGAGATGCCAGCTCCTTTCATTCAGTCAGTAGCTTCAAACATTTCTGGTATATGAATAACATGATGTTTTTCAATGGCAAAAATCAATGAATATTGTAAATGCACAAACAGTAATTTCTCCGCATTGCAAGGTGCAATTCTGAAATTTTTTGCTTTTTCCTGCTCCTCTTAGCATGATAAAGAAGATTCAAAGAGAGTGAGATGCCAGCTCCTTTCATTCAGTCAGTAGCTTCAAACATTTCTGGTATATGAATAACATGATGTTTTTCAATGGCAAAAATCAATGAATATTGTAAATGCACAAAGAGTAATTTCTCCGCATTGCAAGGTGCAATTCTGAAATTTTTTGCTTTTTCCTGCTCCTCTTAGCATGATAAAGAAGATTCAAAGAGAGTGAGATGCCAGCTCCTTTCATTCAGTCAGTAGCTTCAATCATTTCTGGACGTTTTTCAATGGCAAAAATCAATGAATATTGTAAATGCACAAACAGTAATTTCTCCGCATTGCAAGGTGCAATTCTGAAATTTTTTGCTTTTTCCTGCTCCTCTTAGCATGATAAAGAAGATTCAAAGAGAGTGAGATGCCAGCTCCTTTCATTCAGTCAGTAGCTTCAATCATTTCTGGACGTTTTTCAATGGCAAAAATCAATGAATATTGTAAATGCACAAACAGTAATTTCTCCGCATTGCAAGGTGCAATTCTGAAATTTTTTGCTTTTTCCTGCTCCTCTTAGCATGATAAAGAAGATTCAAAGAGAGTGAGCTGCCAGCTCCTTTCATTCAGTCAGTAGCTACAAACATTTCTGGTATATGAATAACATGATGTTTTTCAATGGCAAAAATCAATGAATATTGTAAATGCACAAACAGTAATTTCTCCGCATTGCAAGGTGCAATTCTGAAATTTTTTGCTTTTTCCTGCTCCTCTTAGCATGATAAAGAAGATTCAAAGAGAGTGAGATGCCAGATCCTTTCATTCAGTCAGTAGCTTCAATCATTTCTGGACGTTTTTCAATGGCAAAAATCAATGAATATTGTAAATGCACAAACAGTAATTTCTCCGCATTGCAAGGTGCAATTCTGAAATTTTTTGCTTTTTCCTGCTCCTCTTAGCATGATAAAGAAGATTCAAAGAGAGTGAGATGCCAGCTCCTTTCATTCAGTCAGTAGCTTCAATCATTTCTGGACGTTTTTCAATGGCAAAAATCAATGAATATTGTAAATGCACAAACAGTAATTTCTCCGCATTGCAAGGTGCAATTCTGAAATTTTTTGCTTTTTCCTGCTCCTCTTAGCATGACAAAGAAGATTCAAAGAGAGTAAGATGCCAGCTCCTTTCATTCAGTCAGTAGCTTCAATCATTTCTGGTATATGAATAACATGATGTTTTTCAATGGCAAAAATCAATGAATATTGTAAATGCACAAACAGTAATTTCTCCGCATTGCAAGGTGCAATTCTGAAATTTTTTGCTTTTTCCTGCTCCTCTTAGCATGATAAAGAAGATTCAAAGAGAGTGAGATGCCAGCTCCTTTCATTCAGTCAGTAGCTTCAATCATTTCTGGACGTTTTTCAATGGCAAAAATCAATGAATATTGTAAATGCACAAACAGTAATTTCTCCGCATTGCAAGGTGCAATTCTGAAATTTTTTGCTTTTTCCTGCTCCTCTTAGCATGATAAAGAAGATTCAAAGAGAGTGAGATGCCAGCTCCTTTCATTCAGTCAGTAGCTTCAATCATTTCTGGACGTTTTTCAATGGCAAAAATCAATGAATATTGTAAATGCACAAACAGTAATTTCTCCGCATTGCAAGGTGCAATTCTGAAATTTTTTGCTTTTTCCTGCTCCTCTTAGCATGATAAAGAAGATTCAAAGAGAGTGAGATGCCAGCTCCTTTCATTCAGTCAGTAGCTTCAAACATTTCTGGTATATGAATAACATGATGTTTTTCAATGGCAAAAATCAATGAATATTGTAAAAGCACAAACAGTAATTTCTCCGCATTGCAAGGTGCAATTCTGAAATTTTTTGCTTTTTCCTGCTCCTCTTAGCATGATAAAGAAGATTCAAAGAGAGTGAGATGCCAGCTCCTTTCATTCAGTCAGTAGCTTCAATCATTTCTGGACGTTTTTCAATGGCAAAAATCAATGAATATTGTAAATGCACAAACAGTAATTTCTCCGCATTGCAAGGTGCAATTCTGAAATTTTTTGCTTTTTCCTGCTCCTCTTAGCATGATAAAGAAGATTCAAAGAGAGTGAGATGCCAGCTCCTTTCATTCAGTCAGTAGCTTCAATCATTTCTGGTATATGAATAACATGATGTTTTTCAATGGCAAAAATCAATGAATATTGTAAATGCACAAACAGTAATTTCTCCGCATTGCAAGTTGCAATTCTGAAATTTTTTGCTTTTTCCTGCTCCTCTTAGCATGATAAAGAAGATTCAAAGAGAGTGAGATGCCAGCTCCTTTCATTCAGTCAGTAGCTTCAATCATTTCTGGACGTTTTTCAATGGCAAAAATCAATGAATATTGTAAATGCACAAACAGTAATTTCTCCGCATTGCAAGGTGCAATTCTGAAATTTTTTGCTTTTTCCTGCTCCTCTTAGCATGATAAAGAAGATTCAAAGAGAGTGAGATGCCAGCTCCTTTCATTCAGTCAGTAGCTTCAATCATTTCTGGACGTTTTTCAATGGCAAAAATCAATGAATATTGTAAATGCACAAACAGTAATTTCTCCGCATTGCAAGGTGCAATTCTGAAATTTTTTGCTTTTTCCTGCTCCTCTTAGCATGATAAAGAAGATTCAAAGAGAGTGAGATGCCAGCTCCTTTCATTCAGTCAGTAGCTTCAAACATTTCTGGTATATGAATAACATGATGTTTTCCAATGGCAAAAATCAATGAATATTGTAAAAGCACAAACAGTAATTTCTCCGCATTGCAAGGTGCAATTCTGAAATTTTTTGCTTTTTCCTGCTCCTCTTAGCATGATAAAGAAGATTCAAAGAGAGTGAGATGCCAGCTCCTTTCATTCAGTCAGTAGCTTCAATCATTTCTGGACGTTTTTCAATGGCAAAAATCAATGAATATTGTAAATGCACAAACAGTAATTTCTCCGCATTGCAAGGTGCAATTCTGAAATTTTTTGCTTTTTCCTGCTCCTCTTAGCATGATAAAGAAGATTCAAAGAGAGTGAGATGCCAGCTCCTTTCATTCAGTCAGTAGCTTCAATCATTTCTGGTATATGAATAACATGATGTTTTTCAATGGCAAAAATCAATGAATATTGTAAATGCACAAACAGTAATTTCTCCACATTGCAAGGTGCAATTCTGAAATTTTTTGCTTTTTCCTGCTCCTCTTAGCATGATAAAGAAGATTCAAAGAGAGTGAGATGCCAGCTCCTTTCATTCAGTCAGTAGCTTCAATCATTTCTGGACGTTTTTCAATGGCAAAAATCAATGAATATTGTAAATGCACAAACAGTAATTTCTCCGCATTGCAAGGTGCAATTCTGAAATTTTTTGCTTTTTCCTGCTCCTCTTAGCATGATAAAGAAGATTCAAAGAGAGCGAGATGCCAGCTCCTTTCATTCAGTCAGTAGCTTCAATCATTTCTGGTATATGAATAACATGATGTTTTTCAATGGCAAAAATCAATGAATATTGTAAATGCACAAACAGTAATTTCTCCGCATTGCAAGGTGCAATTCTGAAATTTTTTGCTTTTTCCTGCTCCTCTTAGCATGATAAAGAAGATTCAAAGAGAGTGAGATGCCAGCTCCTTTCATTCAGTCAGTAGCTTCAATCATTTCTGGACGTTTTTCAATGGCAAAAATCAATGAATATTGTAAATGCACAAACAGTAATTTCTCCGCATTGCAAGGTGCAATTCTGAAATTTTTTGCTTTTTCCTGCTCCTCTTAGCATGATAAAGAAGATTCAAAGAGAGTGAGATGCCAGCTCCTTTCATTCAGTCAGTAGCTTCAAACATTTCTGGTATATGAATAACATGATGTTTTTCAATGGCAAAAATCAATGAATATTGTAAATGCACAAACAGTAATTTCTCCGCATTGCAAGGTGCAATTCTGAAATTTTTTGCTTTTTCCTGCTCCTCTTAGCATGATAAAGAAGATTCAAAGAGAGTGAGATGCCAGCTCCTTTCATTCAGTCAGTAGCTTCAATCATTTCTGGACGTTTTTCAATGGCAAAAATCAATGAATATTGTAAATGCACAAACAGTAATTTCTCCGCATTGCAAGGTGCAATTCTGAAATTTTTTGCTTTTTCCTGCTCCTCTTAGCATGATAAAGAAGATTCAAAGAGAGTGAGATGCCAGCTCCTTTCATTCAGTCAGTAGCTTCAATCATTTCTGGACGTTTTTCAATGGCAAAAATCAATGAATATTGTAAATGCACAAACAGTAATTTCTCTGCATTGCAAGGTGCAATTCTGAAATTTTTTGCTTTTTCCTGCTCCTCTTAGCATGATAAAGAAGATTCAAAGAGAGTGAGATGCCAGCTCCTTTCATTCAGTCAGTAGCTTCAATCATTTCTGGTACATGAATAACATGATGTTTTTCAATGGCAAAAATCAATGAATATTGTAAATGCACAAACAGTAATTTCTCCGCATTGCAAGGTGCAATTCTGAAATTTTTTGCTTTTTCCTGCTCCTCTTAGCATGATAAAGAAGATTCAAAGAGAGTGAGATGCCAGCTCCTTTCATTCAGTCAGCAGCTTCAATCATTTCTGGACATTTTTCAATGGCAAAAATCAATGAATATTGTAAATGCACAAACAGTAATTTCTCCGCATTGCAAGGTGCAATTCTGAAATTTTTTGCTTTTTCCTGCTCCTCTTAGCATGATAAAGAAGATTCAAAGAGAGTGAGATGCCAGCTCCTTTCATTCAGTCAGTAGCTTCAATCATTTCTGGACGTTTTTCAATGGCAAAAATCAATGAATATTGTAAATGCACAAACAGTAATTTCTCCGCATTGCAAGGTGCAATTCTGAAATTTTTTGCTTTTTCCTGCTCCTCTTAGCATGATAAAGAAGATTCAAAGAGAGTGAGATGCCAGCTCCTTTCATTCAGTCAGTAGCTTCAAACATTTCTGGTATATGAATAACATGATGTTTTTCAATGGCAAAAATCAATGAATATTGTAAATGCACAAACAGTAATTTCTCCGCATTGCAAGGTGCAATTCTGAAATTTTTTGCTTTTTCCTGCTCCTCTTAGCATGATAAAGAAGATTCAAAGAGAGTGAGATGCCAGCTCCTTTCATTCAGTCAGTAGCTTCAAACATTTCTGGTATATGAATAACATGATGTTTTTCAATGGCAAAAATCAATGAATATTGTAAATGCACAAAGAGTAATTTCTCCGCATTGCAAGGTGCAATTCTGAAATTTTTTGCTTTTTCCTGCTCCTCTTAGCATGATAAAGAAGATTCAAAGAGAGTGAGATGCCAGCTCCTTTCATTCAGTCAGTAGCTTCAATCATTTCTGGACGTTTTTCAATGGCAAAAATCAATGAATATTGTAAATGCACAAACAGTAATTTCTCCGCATTGCAAGGTGCAATTCTGAAATTTTTTGCTTTTTCCTGCTCCTCTTAGCATGATAAAGAAGATTCAAAGAGAGTGAGATGCCAGCTCCTTTCATTCAGTCAGTAGCTTCAATCATTTCTGGACGTTTTTCAATGGCAAAAATCAATGAATATTGTAAATGCACAAACAGTAATTTCTCCGCATTGCAAGGTGCAATTCTGAAATTTTTTGCTTTTTCCTGCTCCTCTTAGCATGATAAAGAAGATTCAAAGAGAGTGAGCTGCCAGCTCCTTTCATTCAGTCAGTAGCTACAAACATTTCTGGTATATGAATAACATGATGTTTTTCAATGGCAAAAATCAATGAATATTGTAAATGCACAAACAGTAATTTCTCCGCATTGCAAGGTGCAATTCTGAAATTTTTTGCTTTTTCCTGCTCCTCTTAGCATGATAAAGAAGATTCAAAGAGAGTGAGATGCCAGATCCTTTCATTCAGTCAGTAGCTTCAATCATTTCTGGACGTTTTTCAATGGCAAAAATCAATGAATATTGTAAATGCACAAACAGTAATTTCTCCGCATTGCAAGGTGCAATTCTGAAATTTTTTGCTTTTTCCTGCTCCTCTTAGCATGATAAAGAAGATTCAAAGAGAGTGAGATGCCAGCTCCTTTCATTCAGTCAGTAGCTTCAATCATTTCTGGACGTTTTTCAATGGCAAAAATCAATGAATATTGTAAATGCACAAACAGTAATTTCTCCGCATTGCAAGGTGCAATTCTGAAATTTTTTGCTTTTTCCTGCTCCTCTTAGCATGACAAAGAAGATTCAAAGAGAGTAAGATGCCAGCTCCTTTCATTCAGTCAGTAGCTTCAATCATTTCTGGTATATGAATAACATGATGTTTTTCAATGGCAAAAATCAATGAATATTGTAAATGCACAAACAGTAATTTCTCCGCATTGCAAGGTGCAATTCTGAAATTTTTTGCTTTTTCCTGCTCCTCTTAGCATGATAAAGAAGATTCAAAGAGAGTGAGATGCCAGCTCCTTTCATTCAGTCAGTAGCTTCAATCATTTCTGGACGTTTTTCAATGGCAAAAATCAATGAATATTGTAAATGCACAAACAGTAATTTCTCCGCATTGCAAGGTGCAATTCTGAAATTTTTTGCTTTTTCCTGCTCCTCTTAGCATGATAAAGAAGATTCAAAGAGAGTGAGATGCCAGCTCCTTTCATTCAGTCAGTAGCTTCAATCATTTCTGGACGTTTTTCAATGGCAAAAATCAATGAATATTGTAAATGCACAAACAGTAATTTCTCCGCATTGCAAGGTGCAATTCTGAAATTTTTTGCTTTTTCCTGCTCCTCTTAGCATGATAAAGAAGATTCAAAGAGAGTGAGATGCCAGCTCCTTTCATTCAGTCAGTAGCTTCAAACATTTCTGGTATATGAATAACATGATGTTTTTCAATGGCAAAAATCAATGAATATTGTAAAAGCACAAACAGTAATTTCTCCGCATTGCAAGGTGCAATTCTGAAATTTTTTGCTTTTTCCTGCTCCTCTTAGCATGATAAAGAAGATTCAAAGAGAGTGAGATGCCAGCTCCTTTCATTCAGTCAGTAGCTTCAATCATTTCTGGACGTTTTTCAATGGCAAAAATCAATGAATATTGTAAATGCACAAACAGTAATTTCTCCGCATTGCAAGGTGCAATTCTGAAATTTTTTGCTTTTTCCTGCTCCTCTTAGCATGATAAAGAAGATTCAAAGAGAGTGAGATGCCAGCTCCTTTCATTCAGTCAGTAGCTTCAATCATTTCTGGTATATGAATAACATGATGTTTTTCAATGGCAAAAATCAATGAATATTGTAAATGCACAAACAGTAATTTCTCCGCATTGCAAGTTGCAATTCTGAAATTTTTTGCTTTTTCCTGCTCCTCTTAGCATGATAAAGAAGATTCAAAGAGAGTGAGATGCCAGCTCCTTTCATTCAGTCAGTAGCTTCAATCATTTCTGGACGTTTTTCAATGGCAAAAATCAATGAATATTGTAAATGCACAAACAGTAATTTCTCCGCATTGCAAGGTGCAATTCTGAAATTTTTTGCTTTTTCCTGCTCCTCTTAGCATGATAAAGAAGATTCAAAGAGAGTGAGATGCCAGCTCCTTTCATTCAGTCAGTAGCTTCAATCATTTCTGGACGTTTTTCAATGGCAAAAATCAATGAATATTGTAAATGCACAAACAGTAATTTCTCCGCATTGCAAGGTGCAATTCTGAAATTTTTTGCTTTTTCCTGCTCCTCTTAGCATGATAAAGAAGATTCAAAGAGAGTGAGATGCCAGCTCCTTTCATTCAGTCAGTAGCTTCAAACATTTCTGGTATATGAATAACATGATGTTTTCCAATGGCAAAAATCAATGAATATTGTAAAAGCACAAACAGTAATTTCTCCGCATTGCAAGGTGCAATTCTGAAATTTTTTGCTTTTTCCTGCTCCTCTTAGCATGATAAAGAAGATTCAAAGAGAGTGAGATGCCAGCTCCTTTCATTCAGTCAGTAGCTTCAATCATTTCTGGACGTTTTTCAATGGCAAAAATCAATGAATATTGTAAATGCACAAACAGTAATTTCTCCGCATTGCAAGGTGCAATTCTGAAATTTTTTGCTTTTTCCTGCTCCTCTTAGCATGATAAAGAAGATTCAAAGAGAGTGAGATGCCAGCTCCTTTCATTCAGTCAGTAGCTTCAATCATTTCTGGTATATGAATAACATGATGTTTTTCAATGGCAAAAATCAATGAATATTGTAAATGCACAAACAGTAATTTCTCCACATTGCAAGGTGCAATTCTGAAATTTTTTGCTTTTTCCTGCTCCTCTTAGCATGATAAAGAAGATTCAAAGAGAGTGAGATGCCAGCTCCTTTCATTCAGTCAGTAGCTTCAATCATTTCTGGACGTTTTTCAATGGCAAAAATCAATGAATATTGTAAATGCACAAACAGTAATTTCTCCGCATTGCAAGGTGCAATTCTGAAATTTTTTGCTTTTTCCTGCTCCTCTTAGCATGATAAAGAAGATTCAAAGAGAGCGAGATGCCAGCTCCTTTCATTCAGTCAGTAGCTTCAATCATTTCTGGTATATGAATAACATGATGTTTTTCAATGGCAAAAATCAATGAATATTGTAAATGCACAAACAGTAATTTCTCCGCATTGCAAGGTGCAATTCTGAAATTTTTTGCTTTTTCCTGCTCCTCTTAGCATGATAAAGAAGATTCAAAGAGAGTGAGATGCCAGCTCCTTTCATTCAGTCAGTAGCTTCAATCATTTCTGGACGTTTTTCAATGGCAAAAATCAATGAATATTGTAAATGCACAAACAGTAATTTCTCCGCATTGCAAGGTGCAATTCTGAAATTTTTTGCTTTTTCCTGCTCCTCTTAGCATGATAAAGAAGATTCAAAGAGAGTGAGATGCCAGCTCCTTTCATTCAGTCAGTAGCTTCAAACATTTCTGGT
Source organism: Phyllobates terribilis (assembly GCF_046119375.1). NCBI lineage: Eukaryota > Metazoa > Chordata > Amphibia > Anura > Dendrobatidae > Phyllobates > Phyllobates terribilis. Next base: position 114,870 of record NW_027364754.1, read on the forward strand.
ATATGAATAACATGATGTTTTTCAATGGCAAAAATCAATGAATATTGTAAATGCACAAACAGTAATTTCTCCGCATTGCAAGGTGCAATTCTGAAATTTTTTGCTTTTTCCTGCTCCTCTTAGCATGATAAAGAAGATTCAAAGAGAGTGAGATGCCAGCTCCTTTCATTCAGTCAGTAGCTTCAATCATTTCTGGACGTTTTTCAATGGCAAAAATCAATGAATATTGTAAATGCACAAACAGTAATTTCTCCGCATTGCAAGGTGCAATTCTGAAATTTTTTGCTTTTTCCTGCTCCTCTTAGCATGATAAAGAAGATTCAAAGAGAGGGAGATGCCAGCTCCTTTCATTCAGTCAGTAGCTTCAATCATTTCTGGACGTTTTTCAATGGCAAAAATCAATGAATATTGTAAATGCACAAACAGTAATTTCTCTGCATTGCAAGGTGCAATTCTGAAATTTTTTGCTTTTTCCTGCTCCTCTTAGCATGATAAAGAAGATTCAAAGAGAGTGAGATGCCAGCTCCTTTCATTCAGTCAGTAGCTTCAATCATTTCTGGTACATGAATAACATGATGTTTTTCAATGGCAAAAATCAATGAATATTGTAAATGCACAAACAGTAATTTCTCCGCATTGCAAGGTGCAATTCTGAAATTTTTTGCTTTTTCCTGCTCCTCTTAGCATGATAAAGAAGATTCAAAGAGAGTGAGATGCCAGCTCCTTTCATTCAGTCAGCAGCTTCAATCATTTCTGGACATTTTTCAATGGCAAAAATCAATGAATATTGTAAATGCACAAACAGTAATTTCTCCGCATTGCAAGGTGCAATTCTGAAATTTTTTGCTTTTTCCTGCTCCTCTTAGCATGATAAAGAAGATTCAAAGAGAGTGAGATGCCAGCTCCTTTCATTCAGTCAGTAGCTTCAAACATTTCTGGTATATGAATAACATGATGTTTTTCAATGGCAAAAATCAATGAATATTGTAAAAGCACAAACAGTAATTTCTCCGCATTGCAAGGTGCAATTCTGAAATTTTTTGCTTTTTCCTGCTCCTCTTAGCATGATAAAGAAGATTCAAAGAGAGTGAGATGCCAGCTCCTTTCATTCAGTCAGTAGCTTCAATCATTTCTGGACGTTTTTCAATGGCAAAAATCAATGAATATTGTAAATGCACAAACAGTAATTTCTCCGCATTGCAAGGTGCAATTCTGAAATTTTTTGCTTTTTCCTGCTCCTCTTAGCATGATAAAGAAGATTCAAAGAGAGTGAGATGCCAGCTCCTTTCATTCAGTCAGTAGCTTCAATCATTTCTGGTATATGAATAACATGATGTTTTTCAATGGCAAAAATCAATGAATATTGTAAATGCACAAACAGTAATTTCTCCGCATTGCAAGTTGCAATTCTGAAATTTTTTGCTTTTTCCTGCTCCTCTTAGCATGATAAAGAAGATTCAAAGAGAGTGAGATGCCAGCTCCTTTCATTCAGTCAGTAGCTTCAATTATTTCTGGACGTTTTTCAATGGCAAAAATCAATGAATATTGTAAATGCACAAACAGTAATTTCTCCGCATTGCAAGGTGCAATTCTGAAATTTTTTGCTTTTTCCTGCTCCTCTTAGCATGATAAAGAAGATTCAAAGAGAGTGAGATGCCAGCTCCTTTCATTCAGTCAGTTGCTTCAATCATTTCTGGACGTTTTTCAATGGCAAAAATCAATGAATATTGTAAATGCACAAACAGTAATTTCTCCGCATTGCAAGGTGCAATTCTGAAATTTTTTGCTTTTTCCTGCTCCTCTTAGCATGATAAAGAAGATTCAAAGAGAGTGAGATGCCAGCTCCTTTCATTCAGTCAGTAGCTTCAATCATTTCTGGACGTTTTTCAATGGCAAAAATCAATGAATATTGTAAATGCACAAACAGTAATTTCTCCGCATTGCAAGGTGCAATTCTGAAATTTTTTGCTTTTTCCTGCTCCTCTTTGCATGATAAAGAAGATTCAAAGAGAGTGAGATGCCAGCTCCTTTCATTCAGTCAGTAGCTTCAATCATTTCTGGTATATGAATAACATGATGTTTTTCAATGGCAAAAATCAATGAATATTGTAAATGCACAAACAGTAATTTCTCCGCATTGCAAGGTGCAATTCTGAAATTTTTGGCTTTTTCCTGCTCCTCTTAGCATGATAAAGAAGATTCAAAGAGAGTGAGATGCCAGCTCCTTTCATTCAGTCAGTAGCTTCAATCATTTCTGGATGTTTTTCAATGGCAAAAATCAATGAATATTGTAAATGCACAAACAGTAATTTCTCCGCATTGCAAGGTGCAATTCTGAAATTTCTTGCATTTTCCTGCTCCTCTTAGCATGATAAAGAAGATTCAAAGAGAGTGAGATGCCAGCTCCTTTCATTCAGTCAGTAGCTTCAATCATTTCTGGACGTTTTTCAATGGCAAAAATCAATGAATATTGTAAATGCACTAACAGTAATTTCTCCGCATTGCAAGGTGCAATTCTGAAATTTTTTGCTTTTTCCTGCTCCTCTTAGCATGATAAAGAAGATTCAAAGAGAGTGAGATGCCAGCTCCTTTCATTCAGTCAGTAGCTTCAAACATTTCTGGTATATGAATAACATGATGTTTTTCAATGGCAAAAATCAATGAATATTGTAAATGCACAAACAGTAATTTCTCCGCATTGCAAGGTGCAATTCTGAAATTTTTTGCTTTTTCCTGCTCCTCTTAGCATGATAAAGAAGATTCAAAGAGAGTGAGATGCCAGCTCCTTTCATTCAGTCAGTAGCTTCAATCATTTCTGGACGTTTTTCAATGGCAAAAATCAATGAATATTGTAAATGCACAAACAGTAATTTCTCCGCATTGCAAGGTGCAATTCTGAAATTTTTTGCTTTTTCCTGCTCCTCTTAGCATGATAAAGAAGATTCAAAGAGAGTGAGATGCCAGCTTCTTTCATTCAGTCAGTAGCTTCAAACATTTCTGGGATATGAATAACATGATGTTTTTCAATGGCAAAAATTAATGAATATTGTAAATGCACAAACAGTAATTTCTCCGCATTGCAAGGTGCAATTCTGAAATTTTTTGCTTTTTCCTGCTCCTCTTAGCATGATAAAGAAGATTCAAAGAGAGTGAGATGCCAGCTCCTTTCATTCAGTCAGTAGCTTCAATCATTTCTGGACGTTTTTCAATGGCAAAAATCAATGAATATTGTAAATGCACAAACAGTAATTTCTCCGCATTGCAAGGTGCAATTCTGAAATTTTTTGCTTTTTCCTGCTCCTCTTAGCATGATAAAGAAGATTCAAAGAGAGTGAGATGCCAGCTCCTTTCATTCAGTCAGTAGCTTCAATCATTTCTGGACGTTTTTCAATGGCAAAAATCAATGAATATTGTAAATGCACAAACAGTAATTTCTCCGCATTGCAAGGTGCAATTCTGAAATTTTTTGCTTTTTCCTGCTCCTCTTAGCATGATAAAGAAGATTCAAAGAGAGTGAGATGCCAGCTCCTTTCATTCAGTCAGTAGCTTCAATCATTTCTGGTATATGAATAACATGATGTTTTTCAATGGCAAAAATCAATGAATATTGTAAATGCACAAACAGTAATTTCTCCGCATTGCAAGTTGCAATTCTGAAATTTTTTGCTTTTTCCTGCTCCTCTTAGCATGATAAAGAAGATTCAAAGAGAGTGAGATGCCAGCTCCTTTCATTCAGTCAGTAGCTTCAATCATTTCTGGACGTTTTTCAATGGCAAAAATCAATGAATATTGTAAATGCACAAACAGTAATTTCTCCGCATTGCAAGGTGCAATTCTGAAATTTTTTGCTTTTTCCTGCTCCTCTTAGCATGATAAAGAAGATTCAAAGAGAGTGAGATGCCAGCTCCTTTCATTCAGTCAGTAGCTTCAATCATTTCTGGACGTTTTTCAATGGCAAAAATCAATGAATATTGTAAATGCACAAACAGTAATTTCTCCGCATTGCAAGGTGCAATTCTGAAATTTTTTGCTTTTTCCTGCTCCTCTTAGCATGATAAAGAAGATTCAAAGAGAGTGAGATGCCAGCTCCTTTCATTCAGTCAGTAGCTTCAAACATTTCTGGTATATGAATAACATGATGTTTTTCAATGGCAAAAATCAATGAATATTGTAAAAGCACAAACAGTAATTTCTCCGCATTGCAAGGTGCAATTCTGAAATTTTTTGCTTTTTCCTGCTCCTCTTAGCATGATAAAGAAGATTCAAAGAGAGTGAGATGCCAGCTCCTTTCATTCAGTCAGTAGCTTCAATCATTTCTGGACGTTTTTCAATGGCAAAAATCAATGAATATTGTAAATGCACAAACAGTAATTTCTCCGCATTGCAAGGTGCAATTCTGAAATTTTTTGCTTTTTCCTGCTCCTCTTAGCATGATAAAGAAGATTCAAAGAGAGTGAGATGCCAGCTCCTTTCATTCAGTCAGTAGCTTCAATCATTTCTGGTATATGAATAACATGATGTTTTTCAATGGCAAAAATCAATGAATATTGTAAATGCACAAACAGTAATTTCTCCACATTGCAAGGTGCAATTCTGAAATTTTTTGATTTTTCCTGCTCCTCTTAGCATGATAAAGAAGATTCAAAGAGAGTGAGATGCCAGCTCCTTTCATTCAGTCAGTAGCTTCAATCTCTTCTGGACGTTTTTCAATGGCAAAAATCAATGAATATTGTAAATGCACAAACAGTAATTTCTCCGCATTGCAAGGTGCAATTCTGATATTTTTTTCTTTTTCCTGCTCCTCTTAGCATGATAAAGAAGATTCAAAGAGAGCGAGATGCCAGCTCCTTTCATTCAGTCAGTAGCTTCAATCATTTCTGGTATATGAATAACATGATGTTTTTCAATGGCAAAAATCAATGAATATTGTAAATGCACAAACAGTAATTTCTCCGCATTGCAAGGTGCAATTCTGAAATTTTTTGCTTTTTCCTGCTCCTCTTAGCATGATAAAGAAGATTCAAAGAGAGTGAGATGCCAGCTCCTTTCATTCAGTCAGTAGCTTCAATCATTTCTGGACGTTTTTCAATGGCAAAAATCAATGAATATTGTAAATGCACAAAGAGTAATTTCTCCGCATTGCAAGGTGCAATTCTGAAATTTTTTGCTTTTTCCTGCTCCTCTTAGCATGATAAAGAAGATTCAAAGAGATTGAGATGCCAGCTCCTTTGATTCAGTCAGTAGCTTCAAACATTTCTGGTATATGAATAACATGATGTTTTTCAATGGCAAAAATCAATGAATATTGTAAAAGCACAAACAGTAATTTCTCCGCATTGCAAGGTGCAATTCTGAAATTTTTTGCTTTTTCCTGCTCCTCTTAGCATGATAAAGAAGGTTCAAAGAGAGTGAGATGCCAGCTCCTTTCATTCAGTCAGTAGCTTCAATCATTTCTGGACGTTTTTCAATGGCAAAAATCAATGAATATTGTAAATGCACAAACAGTAATTTCTCCGCATTGCAAGGTGCAATTCTGAAATTTTTTGCTTTTTCCTGCTCCTCTTAGCATGATAAAGAAGATTCAAAGAGAGTGAGATGCCAGCTCCTTTCATTCAGTCAGTAGCTTCAATCATTTCTGGTATATGAATAACATGATGTTTTTCAATGGCAAAAATCAATGAATATTGTAAATGCACAAACAGTAATTTCTCCACATTGCAAGGTGCAATTCTGAAATTTTTTGCTTTTTCCTGCTCCTCTTAGCATGATAAAGAAGATTCAAAGAGAGTGAGATGCCAGCTCCTTTCATTCAGTCAGTAGCTTCAATCATTTCTGGACGTTTTTCAATGGCAAAAATCAATGAATATTGTAAATGCACAAACAGTAATTTCTCCGCATTGCAAGGTGCAATTCTGAAATTTTTTGCTTTTTCCTGCTCCTCTTAGCATGATAAAGAAGATTCAAAGAGAGTGAGATGCCAGCTCCTTTCATTCAGTCAGTAGCTTCAATCATTTCTGGTATATGAATAACATGATGTTTTTCAATGGCAAAAATCAATGAATATTGTAAATGCACAAACAGTAATTTCTCCGCATTGCAAGGTGCAATTCTGAAATTTTTTGCTTTTTCCTGCTCCTCTTAGCATGATAAAGAAGATTCAAAGAGAGTGAGATGCCAGCTCCTTTCATTCAGTCAGTAGCTTCAATCATTTCTGGACGTTTTTCAATGGCAAAAATCAATGAATATTGTAAATGCACAAACAGTAATTTCTCCGCATTGCAAGGTGCAATTCTGAAATTTTTTGCTTTTTCCTGCTCCTCTTAGCATGATAAAGAAGATTCAAAGAGAGTGAGATGCCAGCTCCTTTCATTCAGTCAGTAGCTTCAAACATTTCTGGTATATGAATAACATGATGTTTTTCAATGGCAAAAATCAATGAATATTGTAAATGCACAAACAGTAATTTCTCCGCATTGCAAGGTGCAATTCTGAAATTTTTTGCTTTTTCCTGCTCCTCTTAGCATGATAAAGAAGATTCAAAGAGAGTGAGATGCCAGCTCCTTTCATTCAGTCAGTAGCTTCAATCATTTCTGGACGTTTTTCAATGGCAAAAATCAATGAATATTGTAAATGCACAAACAGTAATTTCTCCGCATTGCAAGGTGCAATTCTGAAATTTTTTGCTTTTTCCTGCTCCTCTTAGCATGATAAAGAAGATTCAAAGAGAGTGAGATGCCAGCTCCTTTCATTCAGTCAGTAGCTTCAATCATTTCTGGACGTTTTTCAATGGCAAAAATCAATGAATATTGTAAATGCACAAACAGTAATTTCTCCGCATTGCAAGGTGCAATTCTGAAATTTTTTGCTTTTTCCTGCTCCTCTTAGCATGATAAAGAAGATTCAAAGAGAGTGAGATGCCAGCTCCTTTCATTCAGTCAGTAGCTTCAATCATTTCTGGTATATGAATAACATGATGTTTTTCAATGGCAAAAATCAATGAATATTGTAAATGCACAAACAGTAATTTCTCCGCATTGCAAGGTGCAATTCTGAAATTTTTTGCTTTTTCCTGCTCCTCTTAGCATGATAAAGAAGATTCAAAGAGAGTGAGATGCCAGCTCCTTTCATTCAGTCAGCAGCTTCAATCATTTCTGGACATTTTTCAATGGCAAAAATCAATGAATATTGTAAATGCACAAACAGTAATTTCTCCGCATTGCAAGGTGCAATTCTGAAATTTTTTGCTTTTTCCTGCTCCTCTTAGCATGATAAAGAAGATTCAAAGAGAGTGAGATGCCAGCTCCTTTCATTCAGCCAGTAGCTTCAAACATTTCTGGTATATGAATAACATGATGTTTTTCAATGGCAAAAATCAATGAATATTGTAAAAGCACAAACAGTAATTTCTCCGCATTGCAAGGTGCAATTCTGAAATTTTTTGCTTTTTCCTGCTCCTCTTAGCATGATAAAGAAGATTCAAAGAGAGTGAGATGCCAGCTCCTTTCATTCAGTCAGTAGCTTCAATCATTTCTGGACGTTTTTCAATGGCAAAAATCAATGAATATTGTAAATGCACAAACAGTAATTTCTCCGCATTGCAAGGTGCAATTCTGAAATTTTTTGCTTTTTCCTGCTCCTCTTAGCATGATAAAGAAGATTCAAAGAGAGTGAGATGCCAGCTCCTTTCATTCAGTCAGTAGCTTCAATCATTTCTGGACATTTTTCAATGGCAAAAATCAATGAATATTGTAAATGCACAAACAGTAATTTCTCCGCATTGCAAGGTGCAATTCTGAAATTTTTTGCTTTTTCCTGCTCCTCTTAGCATGATAAAGAAGATTCAAAGAGAGTGAGATGCCAGCTCCTTTCATTCAGTCAGTAGCTTCAATCATTTCTGGTATATGAATAACATGATGTTTTTCAATGGCAAAAATCAATGAATATTGTAAATGCACAAACAGTAATTTCTCCGCATTGCAAGTTGCAATTCTGAAATTTTTGCTTTTTCCTGCTCCTCTTAGCATGATAAAGAAGATTCAAAGAGAGTGAGATGCCAGCTCCTTTCATTCAGTCAGTAGCTTCAATCATTTCTGGACGTTTTTCAATGGCAAAAATCAATGAATATTGTAAATGCACAAACAGTAATTTCTCCGCATTGCAAGGTGCAATTCTGAAATTTTTTGCTTTTTCCTGCTCCTCTTAGCATGATAAAGAAGATTCAAAGAGAGTGAGATGCCAGCTCCTTTCATTCAGTCAGTAGCTTCAAACATTTCTGGTATATGAATAACATGATGTTTTTCAATGGCAAAAATCAATGAATATTGTAAAAGCACAAACAGTAATTTCTCCGCATTGCAAGGTGCAATTCTGAAATTTTTTGCTTTTTCCTGCTCCTCTTAGCATGATAAAGAAGATTCAAAGAGAGTGAGATGCCAGCTCCTTTCATTCAGTCAGTAGCTTCAATCATTTCTGGACGTTTTTCAATGGCAAAAATCAATGAATATTGTAAATGCACAAACAGTAATTTCTCCGCATTGCAAGGTGCAATTCTGAAATTTTTTGCTTTTTCCTGCTCCTCTTAGCATGATAAAGAAGATTCAAAGAGAGCGAGATGCCAGCTCCTTTCATTCAGTCAGTAGCTTCAATCATTTCTGGTATATGAATAACATGATGTTTTTCAATGGCAAAAATCAATGAATATTGTAAATGCACAAACAGTAATTTCTCCACATTGCAAGGTGCAATTCTGAAATTTTTTGATTTTTCCTGCTCCTCTTAGCATGATAAAGAAGATTCAAAGAGAGTGAGATGCCAGCTCCTTTCATTCAGTCAGTAGCTTCAATCTCTTCTGGACGTTTTTCAATGGCAAAAATCAATGAATATTGTAAATGCACAAACAGTAATTTCTCCGCATTGCAAGGTGCAATTCTGATATTTTTTTCTTTTTCCTGCTCCTCTTAGCATGATAAAGAAGATTCAAAGAGAGCGAGATGCCAGCTCCTTTCATTCAGTCAGTAGCTTCAATCATTTCTGGTATATGAATAACATGATGTTTTTCAATGGCAAAAATCAATGAATATTGTAAATGCACAAACAGTAATTTCTCCGCATTGCAAGGTGCAATTCTGAAATTTTTTGCTTTTTCCTGCTCCTCTTAGCATGATAAAGAAGATTCAAAGAGAGTGAGATGCCAGCTCCTTTCATTCAGTCAGTAGCTTCAATCATTTCTGGACGTTTTTCAATGGCAAAAATCAATGAATATTGTAAATGCACAAACAGTAATTTCTCCGCATTGCAAGGTGCAATTCTGAAATTTTTTGCTTTTTCCTGCTCCTCTTAGCATGATAAAGAAGATTCAAAGAGAGTGAGATGCCAGCTCCTTTCATTCAGTCAGTAGCTTCAAACATTTCTGGTATATGAATAACATGATGTTTTTCAATGGCAAAAATCAATGAATATTGTAAATGCACAAACAGTAATTTCTCCGCATTGCAAGGTGCAATTCTGAAATTTTTTGCTTTTTCCTGCTCCTCTTAGCATGATAAAGAAGATTCAAAGAGAGTGAGATGCCAGCTCCTTTCATTCAGTCAGTAGCTTCAATCATTTCTGGACGTTTTTCAATGGCAAAAATCAATGAATATTGTAAATGCACAAACAGTAATTTCTCCGCATTGCAAGGTGCAATTCTGAAATTTTTTGCTTTTTCCTGCTCCTCTTAGCATGATAAAGAAGATTCAAAGAGAGTGAGATGCCAGCTCCTTTCATTCAGTCAGTAGCTTCAATCATTTCTGGACGTTTTTCAATGGCAAAAATCAATGAATATTGTAAATGCACAAACAGTAATTTCTCCGCATTGCAAGGTGCAATTCTGAAATTTTTTGCTTTTTCCTGCTCCTCTTAGCATGATAAAGAAGATTCAAACAGAGTGAGATGCCAGCTCCTTTCATTCAGTCAGTAGCTTCAATCATTTCTGGTATATGAATAACATGATGTTTTTCAATGGCAAAAATCAATGAATATTGTAAATGCACAAACAGTAATTTCTCCGCATTGCAAGTTGCAATTCTGAAATTTTTTGCTTTTTCCTGCTCCTCTTAGCATGATAAAGAAGATTCAAAGAGAGTGAGATGCCAGCTCCTTTCATTCAGTCAGTAGCTTCAATCATTTCTGGACGTTTTTCAATGGCAAAAATCAATGAATATTGTAAATGCACAAACAGTAATTTCTCCGCATTGCAAGGTGCAATTCTGAAATTTTTTGCTTTTTCCTGCTCCTCTTAGCATGATAAAGAAGATTCAAAGAGAGTGAGATGCCAGCTCCTTTCATTCAGTCAGTAGCTTCAATCATTTCTGGACGTTTTTCAATGGCAAAAATCAATGAATATTGTAAATGCACAAACAGTAATTTCTCCGCATTGCAAGGTGCAATTCTGAAATTTTTTGCTTTTTCCTGCTCCTCTTAGCATGATAAAGAAGATTCAAAGAGAGTGAGATGCCAGCTCCTTTCATTCAGTCAGTAGCTTCAAACATTTCTGGTATATGAATAACATGATGTTTTTCAATGGCAAAAATCAATGAATATTGTAAAAGCACAAACAGTAATTTCTCCGCATTGCAAGGTGCAATTCTGAAATTTTTTGCTTTTTCCTGCTCCTCTTAGCATGATAAAGAAGATTCAAAGAGAGTGAGATGCCAGCTCCTTTCATTCAGTCAGTAGCTTCAATCATTTCTGGACGTTTTTCAATGGCAAAAATCAATGAATATTGTAAATGCACAAACAGTAATTTCTCCGCATTGCAAGGTGCAATTCTGAAATTTTTTGCTTTTTCCTGCTCCTCTTAGCATGATAAAGAAGATTCAAAGAGAGTGAGATGCCAGCTCCTTTCATTCAGTCAGTAGCTTCAATCATTTCTGGTATATGAATAACATGATGTTTTTCAATGGCAAAAATCAATGAATATTGTAAATGCACAAACAGTAATTTCTCCACATTGCAAGGTGCAATTCTGAAATTTTTTGCTTTTTCCTGCTTCTCTTAGCATGATAAAGAAGATTCAAAGAGAGTGAGATGCCAGCTCCTTTCATTCAGTCAGTAGCTTCAATCATTTCTGGACGTTTTTCAATGGCAAAAATCAATGAATATTGTAAATGCACAAACAGTAATTTCTCCGCATTTCAAGGTGCAATTCTGAAATTTTTTGCTTTTTCCTGCTCCTCTTAGCATGATAAAGAAGATTCAAAGAGAGCGAGATGCCAGCTCCTTTCATTCAGTCAGTAGCTTCAATCATTTCTGGTATATGAATAACATGATGTTTTTCAATGGCAAAAATCAATGAATATTGTAAATGCACAAACAGTAATTTCTCCGCATTGCAAGGTGCAATTCTGAAATTTTTTGCTTTTTCCTTCTCCTCTTAGCATGATAAAGAAGATTCAAAGAGAGTGAGATGCCAGCTCCTTTCATTCAGTCAGTAGCTTCAATCATTTCTGGACGTTTTTCAATGGCAAAAATCAATGAATATTGTAAATGCACAAACAGTAATTTCTCCGCATTGCAAGGTGCAATTCTGAAATTTTTTGCTTTTTCCTGCTCCTCTTAGCATGATAAAGAAGATTCAAAGAGAGTGAGATGCCAGCTCCTTTCATTCAGTCAGTAGCTTCAAACATTTCTGGTATATGAATAACATGATGTTTTTCAATGGCAAAAATCAATGAATATTGTAAATGCACAAACAGTAATTTCTCCGCATTGCAAGGTGCAATTCTGAAATTTTTTGCTTTTTCCTGCTCCTCTTAGCATGATAAAGAAGATTCAAAGAGAGTGAGATGCCAGCTCCTTTCATTCAGTCAGTAGCTTCAATCATTTCTGGACGTTTTTCAATGGCAAAAATCAATGAATATTGTAAATGCACAAACAGTAATTTCTCCGCATTGCAAGGTGCAATTCTGAAATTTTTTGCTTTTTCCTGCTCCTCTTAGCATGATAAAGAAGATTCAAAGAGAGTGAGATGCCAGCTCCTTTCATTCAGTCAGTAGCTTCAATCATTTCTGGACGTTTTTCAATGGCAAAAATCAATGAATATTGTAAATGCACAAACAGTAATTTCTCCACATTGCAAGGTGCAATTCTGAAATTTTTTGCTTTTTCCTGCTCCTCTTAGCATGATAAAGAAGATTCAAAGAGAGTGAGATGCCAGCTCCTTTCATTCAGTCAGTAGCTTCAATCATTTCTGGTATATGAATAACATGATGTTTTTCAATGGCAAAAATCAATGAATATTGTAAATGCACAAACAGTAATTTCTCCGCATTGCAAGGTGCAATTCTGAAATTTTTTGCTTTTTCCTGCTCCTCTTAGCATGATAAAGAAGATTCAAAGAGAGTGAGATGCCAGCTCCTTTCATTCAGTCAGCAGCTTCAATCATTTCTGGACATTTTTCAATGGCAAAAATCAATGAATATTGTAAATGCACAAACAGAAATTTCTCCGCATTGCAAGGTGCAATTCTGAAATTTTTTGCTTTTTCCTGCTCCTCTTAGCATGATAAAGAAGATTCAAAGAGAGTGAGATGCCAGCTCCTTTCATTCAGTCAGTAGCTTCAAACATTTCTGGTATATGAATAACATGATGTTTTTCAATGGCAAAAATCAATGAATATTGTAAAAGCACAAACAGTAATTTCTCCGCATTGCAAGGTGCAATTCTGAAATTTTTTGCTTTTTCCTGCTTCTCTTAGCATGATAAAGAAGATTCAAAGAGAGTGAGATGCCAGCTCCTTTCATTCAGTCAGTAGCTTCAATCATTTCTGGACGTTTTTCAATGGCAAAAATCAATGAATATTGTAAATGCACAAACAGTAATTTCTCCGCATTGCAAGGTGCAATTCTGAAATTTTTTGCTTTTTCCTGCTCCTCTTAGCATGATAAAGAAGATTCAAAGAGAGTGAGATGCCAGCTCCTTTCATTCAGTCAGTAGCTTCAATCATTTCTGGTATATGAATAACATGATGTTTTTCAATGGCAAAAATCAATGAATATTGTAAATGTACAAACAGTAATTTCTCCGCATTGCAAGTTGCAATTCTGAAATTTTTTGCTTTTTCCTGCTCCTCTTAGCATGATAAAGAAGATTCAAAGAGAGTGAGATGCCAGCTCCTTTCATTCAGTCAGTAGCTTCAATTATTTCTGGACGTTTTTCAATGGCAAAAATCAATGAATATTGTAAATGCACAAACAGTAATTTCTCCGCATTGCAAGGTGCAATTCTGAAATTTTTTGCTTTTTCCTGCTCCTCTTAGCATGATAAAGAAGATTCAAAGAGAGTGAGATGCCAGCTCCTTTCATTCAGTCAGTTGCTTCAATCATTTCTGGACGTTTTTCAATGGCAAAAATCAATGAATATTGTAAATGCACAAACAGTAATTTCTCCGCATTGCAAGGTGCAATTCTGAAATTTTTTGCTTTTTCCTGCTCCTCTTAGCATGATAAAGAAGATTCAAAGAGAGTGAGATGCCAGCTCCTTTCATTCAGTCAGTAGCTTCAATCATTTCTGGACGTTTTTCAATGGCAAAAATCAATGAATATTGTAAATGCACAAACAGTAATTTCTCCGCATTGCAAGGTGCAATTCTGAAATTTTTTGCTTTTTCCTGCTCCTCTTTGCATGATAAAGAAGATTCAAAGAGAGTGAGATGCCAGCTCCTTTCATTCAGTCAGTAGCTTCAATCATTTCTGGTATATGAATAACATGATGTTTTTCAATGGCAAAAATCAATGAATATTGTAAATGCACAAACAGTAATTTCTCCTCATTGCAAGGTGCAATTCTGAAATTTTTGGCTTTTTCCTGCTCCTCTTAGCATGATAAAGAAGATTCAAAGAGAGTGAGATGCCAGCTCCTTTCATTCAGTCAGTAGCTTCAATCATTTCTGGATGTTTTTCAATGGCAAAAATCAATGAATATTGTAAATGCACAAACAGTAATTTCTCCGCATTGCAAGGTGCAATTCTGAAATTTCTTGCATTTTCCTGCTCCTCTTAGCATGATAAAGAAGATTCAAAGAGAGTGAGATGCCAGCTCCTTTCATTCAGTCAGTAGCTTCAATCATTTCTGGACGTTTTTCAATGGCAAAAATCAATGAATATTGTAAATGCACAAACAGTAATTTCTCCGCATTGCAAGGTGCAATTCTGAAATTTTTTGCTTTTTCCTGCTCCTCTTAGCATGATAAAGAAGATTCAAAGAGAGTGAGATGCCAGCTCCTTTCATTCAGTCAGTAGCTTCAAACATTTCTGGTATATGAATAACATGATGTTTTTCAATGGCAAAAATCAATGAATATTGTAAATGCACAAACAGTAATTTCTCCGCATTGCAAGGTGCAATTCTGAAATTTTTTGCTTTTTCCTGCTCCTCTTAGCATGATAAAGAAGATTCAAAGAGAGTGAGATGCCAGCTCCTTTCATTCAGTCAGTAGCTTCAATCATTTCTGGATGTTTTTCAATGGCAAAAATCAATGAATATTGTAAATGCACAAACAGTAATTTCTCCGCATTGCAAGGTGCAATTCTGAAATTTCTTGCATTTTCCTGCTCCTCTTAGCATGATAAAGAAGATTCAAAGAGAGTGAGATGCCAGCTCCTTTCATTCAGTCAGTAGCTTCAATCATTTCTGGACGTTTTTCAATGGCAAAAATCAATGAATATTGTAAATGCACAAACAGTAATTTCTCCGCATTGCAAGGTGCAATTCTGAAATTTTTTGCTTTTTCCTGCTCCTCTTAGCATGATAAAGAAGATTCAAAGAGAGTGAGATGCCAGCTCCTTTCATTCAGTCAGTAGCTTCAAACATTTCTGGTATATGAATAACATGATGTTTTTCAATGGCAAAAATCAATGAATATTGTAAATGCACAAACAGTAATTTCTCCGCATTGCAAGGTGCAATTCTGAAATTTTTTGCTTTTTCCTGCTCCTCTTAGCATGATAAAGAAGATTCAAAGAGAGTGAGATGCCAGCTCCTTTCATTCAGTCAGTAGCTTCAATCATTTCTGGACGTTTTTCAATGGCAAAAATCAATGAATATTGTAAATGCACAAACAGTAATTTCTCCGCATTGCAAGGTGCAATTCTGAAATTTTTTGCTTTTTCCTGCTCCTCTTAGCATGATAAAGAAGATTCAAAGAGAGTGAGATGCCAGCTTCTTTCATTCAGTCAGTAGCTTCAAACATTTCTGGGATATGAATAACATGATGTTTTTCAATGGCAAAAATTAATGAATATTGTAAATGCACAAACAGTAATTTCTCCGCATTGCAAGGTGCAATTCTGAAAGTTTTTGCTTTTTCCTGCTCCTCTTAGCATGATAAAGAAGATTCAAAGAGAGTGAGATGCCAGCTCCTTTCATTCAGTCAGTAGCTTCAATCATTTCTGGACGTTTTTCAATGGCAAAAATCAATGAATATTGTAAATGCACAAACAGTAATTTCTCCGCATTGCAAGGTGCAATTCTGAAATTTTTTGCTTTTTCCTGCTCCTCTTAGCATGATAAAGAAGATTCAAAGAGAGTGAGATGCCAGCTCCTTTCATTCAGTCAGTAGCTTCAATCATTTCTGGACGTTTTTCAATGGCAAAAATCAATGAATATTGTAAATGCACAAACAGTAATTTCTCCGCATTGCAAGGTGCAATTCTGAAATTTTTTGCTTTTTCCTGCTCCTCTTAGCATGATAAAGAAGATTCAAAGAGAGTGAGATGCCAGCTCCTTTCATTCAGTCAGTAGCTTCAATCATTTCTGGTATATGAATAACATGATGTTTTTCAATGGCAAAAATCAATGAATATTGTAAATGCACAAACAGTAATTTCTCCGCATTGCAAGGTGCAATTCTGAAATTTTTTGCTTTTTCCTGCTCCTCTTAGCATGATAAAGAAGATTCAAAGAGAGTGAGATGCCAGCTCCTTTCATTCAGTCAGTAGCTTCAATCATTTCTGGACGTTTTTCAATGGCAAAAATCAATGAATATTGTAAATGCACAAACAGTAATTTCTCCGCATTGCAAGGTGCAATTCTGAAATTTTTTGCTTTTTCCTGCTCCTCTTAGCATGATAAAGAAGATTCAAAGAGAGTGAGATGCCAGCTCCTTTCATTCAGTCAGTAGCTTCAATCATTTCTGGACGTTTTTCAATGGCAAAAATCAATGAATATTGTAAATGCACAAACAGTAATTTCTCCGCATTGCAAGGTGCAATTCTGAAATTTTTTGCTTTTTCCTGCTCCTCTTAGCATGATAAAGAAGATTCAAAGAGAGTGAGATGCCAGCTCCTTTCATTCAGTCAGTAGCTTCAAACATTTCTGGTATATGAATAACATGATGTTTTTCAATGGCAAAAATCAATGAATATTGTAAAAGCACAAACAGTAATTTCTCCGCATTGCAAGGTGCAATTCTGAAATTTTTTGCTTTTTCCTGCTCCTCTTAGCATGATAAAGAAGATTCAAAGAGAGTGAGATGCCAGCTCCTTTCATTCAGTCAGTAGCTTCAATCATTTCTGGACGTTTTTCAATGGCAAAAATCAATGAATATTGTAAATGCACAAACAGTAATTTCTCCGCATTGCAAGGTGCAATTCTGAAATTTTTTGCTTTTTCCTGCTCCTCTTAGCATGATAAAGAAGATTCAAAGAGAGTGAGATGCCAGCTCCTTTCATTCAGTCAGTAGCTTCAATCATTTCTGGTATATGAATAACATGATGTTTTTCAATGGCAAAAATCAATGAATATTGTAAATGCACAAACAGTAATTTCTCCACATTGCAAGGTGCAATTCTGAAATTTTTTGCTTTTTCCTGCTCCTCTTAGCATGATAAAGAAGATTCAAAGAGAGTGAGATGCCAGCTCCTTTCATTCAGTCAGTAGCTTCAATCTCTTCTGGACGTTTTTCAATGGCAAAAATCAATGAATATTGTAAATGCACAAACAGTAATTTCTCCGCATTGCAAGGTGCAATTCTGAAATTTTTTGCTTTTTCCTGCTCCTCTTAGCATGATAAAGAAGATTCAAAGAGAGCGAGATGCCAGCTCCTTTCATTCAGTCAGTAGCTTCAATCATTTCTGGTATATGAATAACATGATGTTTTTCAATGGCAAAAATCAATGAATATTGTAAATGCACAAACAGTAATTTCTCCGCATTGCAAGGTGCAATTCTGAAATTTTTTGCTTTTTCCTGCTCCTCTTAGCATGATAAAGAAGATTCAAAGAGAGTGAGATGCCAGCTCCTTTCATTCAGTCAGTAGCTTCAATCATTTCTGGACGTTTTTCAATGGCAAAAATCAATGAATATTGTAAATGCACAAACAGTAATTTCTCCGCATTGCAAGGTGCAATTCTGAAATTTTTTGCTTTTTCCTGCTCCTCTTAGCATGATAAAGAAGATTCAAAGAGAGTGAGATGCCAGCTCCTTTCATTCAGTCAGTAGCTTCAAACATTTCTGGTATATGAATAACATGATGTTTTTCAATGGCAAAAATCAATGAATATTGTAAATGCACAAACAGTAATTTCTCCGCATTGCAAGGTGCAATTCTGAAATTTTTTGCTTTTTCCTGCTCCTCTTAGCATGATAAAGAAGATTCAAAGAGAGTGAGATGCCAGCTCCTTTCATTCAGTCAGTAGCTTCAATCATTTCTGGACGTTTTTCAATGGCAAAAATCAATGAATATTGTAAATGCACAAACAGTAATTTCTCCGCATTGCAAGGTGCAATTCTGAAATTTTTTGCTTTTTCCTGCTCCTCTTAGCATGATAAAGAAGATTCAAAGAGAGTGAGATGCCAGCTCCTTTCATTCAGTCAGTAGCTTCAATCATTTCTGGACGTTTTTCAATGGCAAAAATCAATGAATATTGTAAATGCACAAACAGTAATTTCTCCGCATTGCAAGGTGCAATTCTGAAATTTTTTGCTTTTTCCTGCTCCTCTTAGCATGATAAAGAAGATTCAAAGAGAGTGAGATGCCAGCTCCTTTCATTCAGTCAGTAGCTTCAATCATTTCTGGTATATGAATAACATGATGTTTTTCAATGGCAAAAATCAATGAATATTGTAAATGCACAAACAGTAATTTCTCCGCATTGCAAGGTGCAATTCTGAAATTTTTTGCTTTTTCCTGCTCCTCTTAGCATGATAAAGAAGATTCAAAGAGAGTGAGATGCCAGCTCCTTTCATTCAGTCAGCAGCTTCAATCATTTCTGGACATTTTTCAATGGCAAAAATCAATGAATATTGTAAATGCACAAACAGTAATTTCTCCGCATTGCAAGGTGCAATTCTGAAATGTTTTGCTTTTTCCTGCTCCTCTTAGCATGATAAAGAAGATTCAAAGAGAGTGAGATGCCAGCTCCTTTCATTCAGTCAGTAGCTTCAAACATTTCTGGTATATGAATAACATGATGTGTTTCAATGGCAAAAATCAATGAATATTGTAAAAGCACAAACAGTAATTTCTCCGCATTGCAAGGTGCAATTCTGAAATTTTTTGCTTTTTCCTGCTCCTCTTAGCATGATAAAGAAGATTCAAAGAGAGTGAGATGCCAGCTCCTTTCATTCAGTCAGTAGCTTCAATCATTTCTGGACGTTTTTCAATGGCAAAAATCAATGAATATTGTAAATGCACAAACAGTAATTTCTCCGCATTGCAAGGTGCCATTCTGAAATTTTTTGCTTTTTCCTGCTCCTCTTAGCATGATAAAGAAGATTCAAAGAGAGTGAGATTCCAGCTCCTTTCATTCAGTCAGTAGCTTCAATCATTTCTGGTATATGAATAACATGATGTTTTTCAATGGCAAAAATCAATGAATATTGTAAATGCACAAACAGTAATTTCTCCGCATTGCAAGTTGCAATTCTGAAATTTTTTGCTTTTTCCTGCTCCTCTTAGCATGATAAAGAAGATTCAAAGAGAGTGAGATGCCAGCTCCTTTCATTCAGTCAGTAGCTTCAATTATTTCTGGACGTTTTTCAATGGCAAAAATCAATGAATATTGTAAATGCACAAACAGTAATTTCTCCGCATTGCAAGGTGCAATTCTGAAATTTTTTGCTTTTTCCTGCTCCTCTTAGCATGATAAAGAAGATTCAAAGAGAGTGAGATGCCAGCTCCTTTCATTCAGTCAGTTGCTTCAATCATTTCTGGACGTTTTTCAATGGCAAAAATCAGTGAATATTGTAAATGCACAAACAGTAATTTCTCCGCATTGCAAGGTGCAATTCTGAAATTTTTTGCTTTTTCCTGCTCCTCTTAGCATGATAAAGAAGATTCAAAGAGAGTGAGATGCCAGCTCCTTTCATTCAGTCAGTAGCTTCAATCATTTCTGGACGTTTTTCAATGGCAAAAATCAATGAATATTGTAAATGCACAAACAGTAATTTCTCCGCATTGCAAGGTGCAATTCTGAAATTTTTTGCTTTTTCCTGCTCCTCTTTGCATGATAAAGAAGATTCAAAGAGAGTGAGATGCCAGCTCCTTTCATTCAGTCAGTAGCTTCAATCATTTCTGGTATATGAATAACATGATGTTTTTCAATGGCAAAAATCAATGAATATTGTAAATGCACAAACAGTAATTTCTCCGCATTGCAAGGTGCAATTCTGAAATTTTTGGCTTTTTCCTGCTCCTCTTAGCATGATAAAGAAGATTCAAAGAGAGTGAGATGCCAGCTCCTTTCATTCAGTCAGTAGCTTCAATCATTTCTGGATGTTTTTCAATGGCAAAAATCAATGAATATTGTAAATGCACAAACAGTAATTTCTCCGCATTGCAAGGTGCAATTCTGAAATTTCTTGCATTTTCCTGCTCCTCTTAGCATGATAAAGAAGATTCAAAGAGAGTGAGATGCCAGCTCCTTTCATTCAGTCAGTAGCTTCAATCATTTCTGGACGTTTTTCAATGGCAAAAATCAATGAATATTGTAAATGCACAAACAGTAATTTCTCCGCATTGCAAGGTGCAATTCTGAAATTTTTTGCTTTTTCCTGCTCCTCTTAGCATGATAAAGAAGATTCAAAGAGAGTGCAATGCCAGCTCCTTTCATTCAGTCAGTAGCTTCAAACATTTCTGGTATATGAATAACATGATGTTTTTCAATGGCAAAAATCAATGAATATTGTAAATTCACAAACAGTAATTTCTCCGCATTGCAAGGTGCAATTCTGAAATTTTTTGCTTTTTCCTGCTCCTCTTAGCATGATAAAGAAGATTCAAAGAGAGTGAGATGCCAGCTCCTTTCATTCAGTCAGTAGCTTCAATCATTTCTGGACGTTTTTCAATGGCAAAAATCAATGAATATTGTAAATGCACAAACAGTAATTTCTCCGCATTGCAAGGTGCAATTCTGAAATTTTTTGCTTTTTCCTGCTCCTCTTAGCATGATAAAGAAGATTCAAAGAGAGTGAGATGCCAGCTCCTTTCATTCAGTCAGTAGCTTCAATCATTTCTGGACGTTTTTCAATGGCAAAAATCAATGAATATTGTAAATGCACAAACAGTAATTTCTCCGCATTGCAAGGTGCAATTCTGAAATTTTTTGCTTTTTCCTGCTCCTCTTAGCATGATAAAGAAGATTCAAAGAGAGCGAGATGCCAGCTCCTTTCATTCAGTCAGTAGCTTCAATCATTTCTGGTATATGAATAACATGATGTTTTTCAATGGCAAAAATCAATGAATATTGTAAATGCACAAACAGTAATTTCTCCGCATTGCAAGGTGCAATTCTGAAATTTTTTGCTTTTTCCTGCTCCTCTTAGCATGATAAAGAAGATTCAAAGAGAGTGAGATGCCAGCTCCTTTTATTCAGTCAGTAGCTTCAATCATTTCTGGACGTTTTTCAATGGCAAAAATCAATGAATATTGTAAATGCACAAACAGTAATTTCTCCGCATTGCAAGGTGCAATTCTGAAATTTTTTGCTTTTTCCTGCTCCTCTTAGCATGATAAAGAAGATTCAAAGAGAGTGAGATGCCAGCTCCTTTCATTCAGTCAGTAGCTTCAATCATTTCTGGACGTTTTTCAATGGCAAAAATCAATGAATATTGTAAATGCACAAACAGTAATTTCTCCGCATTGCAAGGTGCAATTCTGAAATTTTTTGCTTTTTCCTGCTCCTCTTAGCATGATAAAGAAGATTCAAAGAGAGCGAGATGCCAGCTCCTTTCATTCAGTCAGTAGCTTCAATCATTTCTGGTATATGAATAACATGATGTTTTTCAATGGCAAAAATCAATGAATATTGTAAATGCACAAACAGTAATTTCTCCGCATTGCAAGGTGCAATTCTGAAATTTTTTGCTTTTTCCTGCTCCTCTTAGCATGATAAAGAAGATTCAAAGAGAGTGAGATGCCAGCTCCTTTTATTCAGTCAGTAGCTTCAATCATTTCTGGACGTTTTTCAATGGCAAAAATCAATGAATATTGTAAATGCACAAACAGTAATTTCTCCGCATTGCAAGGTGCAATTCTGAAATTTTTTGCTTTTTCCTGCTCCTCTTAGCATGATAAAGAAGATTCAAAGAGAGTGAGATGCCAGCTCCTTTCATTCAGTCAGTAGCTTCAAACATTTCTGGTATATGAATAACATGATGTTTTTCAATGGCAAAAATCAATGAATATTGTAAAGGCACAAACAGTAATTTCTCCGCATTGCAAGGTGCAATTCTGAAATTTTTTGCTTTTTCCTGCTCCTCTTAGCATGATAAAGAAGATTCAAAGAGAGTGAGATGCCAGCTCCTTTCATTCAGTCAGTAGCTTCAATCATTTCTGGACGTTTTTCAATGGCAAAAATCAATGAATATTGTAAATGCACAAACAGTAATTTCTCCGCATTGCAAGGTGCAATTCTGAAATTTTTTGCTTTTTCCTGCTCCTCTTAGCATGATAAAGAAGATTCAAAGAGAGTGAGATGCCAGCTCCTTTCATTCAGTCAGTAGCTTCAATCATTTCTGGACGTTTTTCAATGGCAAAAATCAATGAATATTGTAAATGCACAAACAGTAATTTCTCCGCATTGCAAGGTGCAATTCTGAAATTTTTTGCTTTTTCCTGCTCCTCTTAGCATGATAAAGAAGATTCAAAGAGAGTGAGATGCCAGCTCCTTTCATTCAGTCAGTAGCTTCAATCATTTCTGGTATATGAATAACATGATGTTTTTCAATGGCAAAAATCAATGAATATTGTAAATGCACAAACAGTAATTTCTCCGCATTGCAAGGTGCAA
Organism: Phyllobates terribilis; assembly: GCF_046119375.1. Classification (NCBI taxonomy): domain Eukaryota; kingdom Metazoa; phylum Chordata; class Amphibia; order Anura; family Dendrobatidae; genus Phyllobates; species Phyllobates terribilis. Next base: position 137,138 of record NW_027364754.1, read on the forward strand.
TTCGGAAATTTTTTGCTTTTTCCTGCTCCTCTTAGCATGATAAAGAAGATTCAAAGAGAGTGAGATGCCAGCTCCTTTCATTCAGTCAGCAGCTTCAATCATTTCTGGACATTTTTCAATGGCAAAAATCAATGAATATTGTAAATGCACAAACAGTAATTTCTCCGCATTGCAAGGTGCAATTCTGAAATTTTTTGCTTTTTCCTGCTCCTCTTAGCATGATAAAGAAGATTCAAAGAGAGTGAGATGCCAGCTCCGTTCATTCAGTCAGTAGCTTCAAACATTTCTGGTATATGAATAACATGATGTTTTTCAATGGCAAAAATCAATGAATATTGTAAAAGCACAAACAGTAATTTCTCCGCGTTGCAAGGTGCAATTCTGAAATTTTTTGCTTTTTCCTGCTCCTCTTAGCATGATAAAGAAGATTCAAAGAGAGTGAGATGCCAGCTCCTTTCATTCAGTCAGTAGCTTCAATCATTTCTGGACGTTTTTCAATGGCAAAAATCAATGAATATTGTAAATGCACAAACAGTAATTTCTCCGCATTGCAAGGTGCAATTCTGAAATTTTTTGCTTTTTCCTGCTCCTCTTAGCATGATAAAGAAGATTCAAAGAGAGTGAGATGCCAGCTCCTTTCATTCAGTCAGTAGCTTCAATCATTTCTGGTATATGAATAACATGATGTTTTTCAATGGCAAAAATCAATGAATATTGTAAATGCACAAACAGTAATTTCTCCGCATTGCAAGTTGCAATTCTGAAATTTTTTGCTTTTTCCTGCTCCTCTTAGCATGATAAAGAAGATTCAAAGAGAGTGAGATGCCAGCTCCTTTCATTCAGTCAGTAGCTTCAATTATTTCTGGACGTTTTTCAATGGCAAAAATCAATGAATATTGTAAATGCACAAACAGTAATTTCTCCGCATTGCAAGGTGCAATTCTGAAATTTTTTGCTTTTTCCTGCTCCTCTTAGCATGATAAAGAAGATTCAAAGAGAGTGAGATGCCAGCTCCTTTCATTCAGTCAGTTGCTTCAATCATTTCTGGACGTTTTTCAATGGCAAAAATCAGTGAATATTGTAAATGCACAAACAGTAATTTCTCCGCATTGCAAGGTGCAATTCTGAAATTTTTTGCTTTTTCCTGCTCCTCTTAGCATGATAAAGAAGATTCAAAGAGAGTGAGATGCCAGCTCCTTTCATTCAGTCAGTAGCTTCAATCATTTCTGGACGTTTTTCAATGGCAAAAATCAATGAATATTGTAAATGCACAAACAGTAATTTCTCCGCATTGCAAGGTGCAATTCTGAAATTTTTTGCTTTTTCCTGCTCCTCTTTGCATGATAAAGAAGATTCAAAGAGAGTGAGATGCCAGCTCCTTTCATTCAGTCAGTAGCTTCAATCATTTCTGGTATATGAATAACATCATGTTTTTCAATGGCAAAAATCAATGAATATTGTAAATGCACAAACAGTAATTTCTCCGCATTGCAAGGTGCAATTCTGAAATTTTTGGCTTTTTCCTGCTCCTCTTAGCATGATAAAGAAGATTCAAAGAGAGTGAGATGCCAGCTCCTTTCATTCAGTCAGTAGCTTCAATCATTTCTGGATGTTTTTCAATGGCAAAAATCAATGAATATTGTAAATGCACAAACAGTAATTTCTCCGCATTGCAAGGTGCAATTCTGAAATTTCTTGCATTTTCCTGCTCCTCTTAGCATGATAAAGAAGATTCAAAGAGAGTGAGATGCCAGCTCCTTTCATTCAGTCAGTAGCTTCAATCATTTCTGGACGTTTTTCAATGGCAAAAATCAATGAATATTGTAAATGCACAAACAGTAATTTCTCCGCATTGCAAGGTGCAATTCTGAAATTTTTTGCTTTTTCCAGCTCCTCTTAGCATGATAAAGAAGATTCAAAGAGAGTGAGATGCCAGCTCCTTTCATTCAGTCAGTAGCTTCAAACATTTCTGGTATATGAATAACATGATGTTTTTCAATGGCAAAAATCAATGAATATTGTAAATGCACAAACAGTAATTTCTCCGCATTGCAAGGTGCAATTCTGAAATTTTTTGCTTTTTCCTGCTCCTCTTAGCATGATAAAGAAGATTCAAAGAGAGTGAGATGCCAGCTCCTTTCATTCAGTCAGTAGCTTCAATCATTTCTGGACGTTTTTCAATGGCAAAAATCAATGAATATTGTAAATGCACAAACAGTAATTTCTCCGCATTGCAAGGTGCAATTCTGAAATTTTTTGCTTTTTCCTGCTCCTCTTAGCATGATAAAGAAGATTCAAAGAGAGTGAGATGCCAGCTTCTTTCAATCAGTCAGTAGCTTCAAACATTTCTGGGATATGAATAACATGATGTTTTTCAATGGCAAAAATTAATGAATATTGTAAATGCACAAACAGTAATTTCTCCGCATTGCAAGGTGCAATTCTGAAATTTTTTGCTTTTTCCTGCTCCTCTTAGCATGATAAAGAAGATTCAAAGAGAGTGAGATGCCAGCTCCTTTCATTCAGTCAGTAGCTTCAATCATTTCTGGACGTTTTTCAATGGCAAAAATCAATGAATATTGTAAATGCACAAACAGTAATTTCTCCGCATTGCAAGGTGCAATTCTGAAATTTTTTGCTTTTTCCTGCTCCTCTTAGCATGATAAAGAAGATTCAAAGAGAGTGAGATGCCAGCTCCTTTCATTCAGTCAGTAGCTTCAATCATTTCTGGACGTTTTTCAATGGCAAAAATCAATGAATATTGTAAATGCACAAACAGTAATTTCTCCGCATTGCAAGGTGCAATTCTGAAATTTTTTGCTTTTTCCTGCTCCTCTTAGCATGATAAAGAAGATTCAAAGAGAGTGAGATGCCAGCTCCTTTCATTCAGTCAGTAGCTTCAATCATTTCTGGTATATGAATAACATGATGTTTTTCAATGGCAAAAATCAATGAATATTGTAAATGCACAAACAGTAATTTCTCCGCATTGCAAGTTGCAATTCTGAAATTTTTTGCTTTTTCCTGCTCCTCTTAGCATGATAAAGAAGATTCAAAGAGAGTGAGATTCCAGCTCCTTTCATTCAGTCAGTAGCTTCAATCATTTCTGGACGTTTTTCAATGGCAAAAATCAATGAATATTGTAAATGCACAAACAGTAATTTCTCCGCATTGCAAGGTGCAATTCTGAAATTTTTTGCTTTTTCCTGCTCCTCTTAGCATGATAAAGAAGATTCAAAGAGAGTGAGATGCCAGCTCCTTTCATTCAGTCAGTAGCTTCAATCATTTCTGGTATATGAATAACATGATGTTTTTCAATGGCAAAAATCAATGAATATTGTAAATGCACAAACAGTAATTTCTCCGCATTGCAAGTTGCAATTCTGAAATTTTTTGCTTTTTCCTGCTCCTCTTAGCATGATAAAGAAGATTCAAAGAGAGTGAGATGCCAGCTCCTTTCATTCAGTCAGTAGCTTCAATTATTTCTGGACGTTTTTCAATGGCAAAAATCAATGAATATTGTAAATGCACAAACAGTAATTTCTCCGCATTGCAAGGTGCAATTCTGAAATTTTTTGCTTTTTCCTGCTCCTCTTAGCATGATAAAGAAGATTCAAAGAGAGTGAGATGCCAGCTCCTTTCATTCAGTCAGTTGCTTCAATCATTTCTGGACGTTTTTCAATGGCAAAAATCAGTGAATATTGTAAATGCACAAACAGTAATTTCTCCGCATTGCAAGGTGCAATTCTGAAATTTTTTGCTTTTTCCTGCTCCTCTTAGCATGATAAAGAAGATTCAAAGAGAGTGAGATGCCAGCTCCTTTCATTCAGTCAGTAGCTTCAATCATTTCTGGACGTTTTTCAATGGCAAAAATCAATGAATATTGTAAATGCACAAACAGTAATTTCTCCGCATTGCAAGGTGCAATTCTGAAATTTTTTGCTTTTTCCTGCTCCTCTTTGCATGATAAAGAAGATTCAAAGAGAGTGAGATGCCAGCTCCTTTCATTCAGTCAGTAGCTTCAATCATTTCTGGTATATGAATAACATGATGTTTTTCAATGGCAAAAATCAATGAATATTGTAAATGCACAAACAGTAATTTCTCCGCATTGCAAGGTGCAATTCTGAAATTTTTTGCTTTTTCCTGCTCCTCTTAGCATGATAAAGAAGATTCAAAGAGAGTGAGATGCCAGCTCCTTTTATTCAGTCAGTAGCTTCAATCATTTCTGGACGTTTTTCAATGGCAAAAATCAATGAATATTGTAAATGCACAAACAGTAATTTCTCCGCATTGCAAGGTGCAATTCTGAAATTTTTTGCTTTTTCCTGCTCCTCTTAGCATGATAAAGAAGATTCAAAGAGAGTGAGATGCCAGCTCCTTTCATTCAGTCAGTAGCTTCAAACATTTCTGGTATATGAATAACATGATGTTTTTCAATGGCAAAAATCAATGAATATTGTAAAGGCACAAACAGTAATTTCTCCGCATTGCAAGGTGCAATTCTGAAATTTTTTGCTTTTTCCTGCTCCTCTTAGCATGATAAAGAAGATTCAAAGAGAGTGAGATGCCAGCTCCTTTCATTCAGTCAGTAGCTTCAATCATTTCTGGACGTTTTTCAATGGCAAAAATCAATGAATATTGTAAATGCACAAACAGTAATTTCTCCGCATTGCAAGGTGCAATTCTGAAATTTTTTGCTTTTTCCTGCTCCTCTTAGCATGATAAAGAAGATTCAAAGAGAGTGAGATGCCAGCTCCTTTCATTCAGTCAGTAGCTTCAATCATTTCTGGACGTTTTTCAATGGCAAAAATCAATGAATATTGTAAATGCACAAACAGTAATTTCTCCGCATTGCAAGGTGCAATTCTGAAATTTTTTGCTTTTTCCTGCTCCTCTTAGCATGATAAAGAAGATTCAAAGAGAGTGAGATGCCAGCTCCTTTCATTCAGTCAGTAGCTTCAATCATTTCTGGTATATGAATAACATGATGTTTTTCAATGGCAAAAATCAATGAATATTGTAAATGCACAAACAGTAATTTCTCCGCATTGCAAGGTGCAATTCGGAAATTTTTTGCTTTTTCCTGCTCCTCTTAGCATGATAAAGAAGATTCAAAGAGAGTGAGATGCCAGCTCCTTTCATTCAGTCAGCAGCTTCAATCATTTCTGGACATTTTTCAATGGCAAAAATCAATGAATATTGTAAATGCACAAACAGTAATTTCTCCGCATTGCAAGGTGCAATTCTGAAATTTTTTGCTTTTTCCTGCTCCTCTTAGCATGATAAAGAAGATTCAAAGAGAGTGAGATGCCAGCTCCGTTCATTCAGTCAGTAGCTTCAAACATTTCTGGTATATGAATAACATGATGTTTTTCAATGGCAAAAATCAATGAATATTGTAAAAGCACAAACAGTAATTTCTCCGCATTGCAAGGTGCAATTCTGAAATTTTTTGCTTTTTCCTGCTCCTCTTAGCATGATAAAGAAGATTCAAAGAGAGTGAGATGCCAGCTCCTTTCATTCAGTCAGTAGCTTCAATCATTTCTGGACGTTTTTCAATGGCAAAAATCAATGAATATTGTAAATGCACAAACAGTAATTTCTCCGCATTGCAAGGTGCAATTCTGAAATTTTTTGCTTTTTCCTGCTCCTCTTAGCATGATAAAGAAGATTCAAAGAGAGTGAGATGCCAGCTCCTTTCATTCAGTCAGTAGCTTCAATCATTTCTGGTATATGAATAACATGATGTTTTTCAATGGCAAAAATCAATGAATATTGTAAATGCACAAACAGTAATTTCTCCGCATTGCAAGTTGCAATTCTGAAATTTTTTGCTTTTTCCTGCTCCTCTTAGCATGATAAAGAAGATTCAAAGAGAGTGAGATGCCAGCTCCTTTCATTCAGTCAGTAGCTTCAATTATTTCTGGACGTTTTTCAATGGCAAAAATCAATGAATATTGTAAATGCACAAACAGTAATTTCTCCGCATTGCAAGGTGCAATTCTGAAATTTTTTGCTTTTTCCTGCTCCTCTTAGCATGATAAAGAAGATTCAAAGAGAGTGAGATGCCAGCTCCTTTCATTCAGTCAGTTGCTTCAATCATTTCTGGACATTTTTCAATGGCAAAAATCAGTGAATATTGTAAATGCACAAACAGTAATTTCTCCGCATTGCAAGGTGCAATTCTGAAATTTTTTGCTTTTTCCTGCTCCTCTTAGCATGATAAAGAAGATTCAAAGAGAGTGAGATGCCAGCTCCTTTCATTCAGTCAGTAGCTTCAATCATTTCTGGACGTTTTTCAATGGCAAAAATCAATGAATATTGTAAATGCACAAACAGTAATTTCTCCGCATTGCAAGGTGCAATTCTGAAATTTTTTGCTTTTTCCTGCTCCTCTTTGCATGATAAAGAAGATTCAAAGAGAGTGAGATGCCAGCTCCTTTCATTCAGTCAGTAGCTTCAATCATTTCTGGTATATGAATAACATGATGTTTTTCAATGGCAAAAATCAATGAATATTGTAAATGCACAAACAGTAATTTCTCCGCATTGCAAGGTGCAATTCTGAAATTTTTGGCTTTTTCCTGCTCCTCTTAGCATGATAAAGAAGATTCAAAGAGAGTGAGATGCCAGCTCCTTTCATTCAGTCAGTAGCTTCAATCATTTCTGGATGTTTTTCAATGGCAAAAATCAATGAATATTGTAAATGCACAAACAGTAATTTCTCCGCATTGCAAGGTGCAATTCTGAAATTTCTTGCATTTTCCTGCTCCTCTTAGCATGATAAAGAAGATTCAAAGAGAGTGAGATGCCAGCTCCTTTCATTCAGTCAGTAGCTTCAATCATTTCTGGACGTTTTTCAATGGCAAAAATCAATGAATATTGTAAATGCACAAACAGTAATTTCTCCGCATTGCAAGGTGCAATTCTGAAATTTTTTGCTTTTTCCTGCTCCTCTTAGCATGATAAAGAAGATTCAAAGAGAGTGAGATGCCAGCTCCTTTCATTCAGTCAGTAGCTTCAAACATTTCTGGTATATGAATAACATGATGTTTTTCAATGGCAAAAATCAATGAATATTGTAAATGCACAAACAGTAATTTCTCCGCATTGCAAGGTGCAATTCTGAAATTTTTTGCTTTTTCCTGCTCCTCTTAGCATGATAAAGAAGATTCAAAGAGAGTGAGATGCCAGCTCCTTTCATTCAGTCAGTAGCTTCAATCATTTCTGGACGTTTTTCAATGGCAAAAATCAATGAATATTGTAAATGCACAAACAGTAATTTCTCCGCATTGCAAGGTGCAATTCTGAAATTTTTTGCTTTTTCCTGCTCCTCTTAGCATGATAAAGAAGATTCAAAGAGAGTGAGATGCCAGCTTCTTTCAATCAGTCAGTAGCTTCAAACATTTCTGGGATATGAATAACATGATGTTTTTCAATGGCAAAAATTAATGAATATTGTAAATGCACAAACAGTAATTTCTCCGCATTGCAAGGTGCAATTCGGAAATTTTTTGCTTTTTCCTGCTCCTCTTAGCATGATAAAGAAGATTCAAAGAGAGTGAGATGCCAGCTCCTTTCATTCAGTCAGCAGCTTCAATCATTTCTGGACATTTTTCAATGGCAAAAATCAATGAATATTGTAAATGCACAAACAGTAATTTCTCCGCATTGCAAGGTGCAATTCTGAAATTTTTTGCTTTTTCCTGCTCCTCTTAGCATGATAAAGAAGATTCAAAGAGAGTGAGATGCCAGCTCCGTTCATTCAGTCAGTAGCTTCAAACATTTCTGGTATATGAATAACATGATGTTTTTCAATGGCAAAAATCAATGAATATTGTAAAAGCACAAACAGTAATTTCTCCGCATTGCAAGGTGCAATTCTGAAATTTTTTGCTTTTTCCTGCTCCTCTTAGCATGATAAAGAAGATTCAAAGAGAGTGAGATGCCAGCTCCTTTCATTCAGTCAGTAGCTTCAATCATTTCTGGACGTTTTTCAATGGCAAAAATCAATGAATATTGTAAATGCACAAACAGTAATTTCTCCGCATTGCAAGGTGCAATTCTGAAATTTTTTGCTTTTTCCTGCTCCTCTTAGCATGATAAAGAAGATTCAAAGAGAGTGAGATGCCAGCTCCTTTCATTCAGTCAGTAGCTTCAATCATTTCTGGTATATGAATAACATGATGTTTTTCAATGGCAAAAATCAATGAATATTGTAAATGCACAAACAGTAATTTCTCCGCATTGCAAGTTGCAATTCTGAAATTTTTTGCTTTTTCCTGCTCCTCTTAGCATGATAAAGAAGATTCAAAGAGAGTGAGATGCCAGCTCCTTTCATTCAGTCAGTAGCTTCAATTATTTCTGGACGTTTTTCAATGGCAAAAATCAATGAATATTGTAAATGCACAAACAGTAATTTCTCCGCATTGCAAGGTGCAATTCTGAAATTTTTTGCTTTTTCCTGCTCCTCTTAGCATGATAAAGAAGATTCAAAGAGAGTGAGATGCCAGCTCCTTTCATTCAGTCAGTTGCTTCAATCATTTCTGGACGTTTTTCAATGGCAAAAATCAGTGAATATTGTAAATGCACAAACAGTAATTTCTCCGCATTGCAAGGTGCAATTCTGAAATTTTTTGCTTTTTCCTGCTCCTCTTAGCATGATAAAGAAGATTCAAAGAGAGTGAGATGCCAGCTCCTTTCATTCAGTCAGTAGCTTCAATCATTTCTGGACGTTTTTCAATGGCAAAAATCAATGAATATTGTAAATGCACAAACAGTAATTTCTCCGCATTGCAAGGTGCAATTCTGAAATTTTTTGCTTTTTCCTGCTCCTCTTTGCATGATAAAGAAGATTCAAAGAGAGTGAGATGCCAGCTCCTTTCATTCAGTCAGTAGCTTCAATCATTTCTGGTATATGAATAACATGATGTTTTTCAATGGCAAAAATCAATGAATATTGTAAATGCACAAACAGTAATTTCTCCGCATTGCAAGGTGCAATTCTGAAATTTTTGGCTTTTTCCTGCTCCTCTTAGCATGATAAAGAAGATTCAAAGAGAGTGAGATGCCAGCTCCTTTCATTCAGTCAGTAGCTTCAATCATTTCTGGATGTTTTTCAATGGCAAAAATCAATGAATATTGTAAATGCACAAACAGTAATTTCTCCGCATTGCAAGGTGCAATTCTGAAATTTCTTGCATTTTCCTGCTCCTCTTAGCATGATAAAGAAGATTCAAAGAGAGTGAGATGCCAGCTCCTTTCATTCAGTCAGTAGCTTCAATCATTTCTGGACGTTTTTCAATGGCAAAAATCAATGAATATTGTAAATGCACAAACAGTAATTTCTCCGCATTGCAAGGTGCAATTCTGAAATTTTTTGCTTTTTCCTGCTCCTCTTAGCATGATAAAGAAGATTCAAAGAGAGTGAGATGCCAGCTCCTTTCATTCAGTCAGTAGCTTCAAACATTTCTGGTATATGAATAACATGATGTTTTTCAATGGCAAAAATCAATGAATATTGTAAATGCACAAACAGTAATTTCTCCGCATTGCAAGGTGCAATTCTGAAATTTTTTGCTTTTTCCTGCTCCTCTTAGCATGATAAAGAAGATTCAAAGAGAGTGAGATGCCAGCTCCTTTCATTCAGTCAGTAGCTTCAATCATTTCTGGACGTTTTTCAATGGCAAAAATCAATGAATATTGTAAATGCACAAACAGTAATTTCTCCGCATTGCAAGGTGCAATTCTGAAATTTTTTGCTTTTTCCTGCTCCTCTTAGCATGATAAAGAAGATTCAAAGAGAGTGAGATGCCAGCTTCTTTCAATCAGTCAGTAGCTTCAAACATTTCTGGGATATGAATAACATGATGTTTTTCAATGGCAAAAATTAATGAATATTGTAAATGCACAAACAGTAATTTCTCCGCATTGCAAGGTGCAATTCTGAAATTTTTTGCTTTTTCCTGCTCCTCTTAGCATGATAAAGAAGATTCAAAGAGAGTGAGATGCCAGCTCCTTTCATTCAGTCAGTAGCTTCAATCATTTCTGGACGTTTTTCAATGGCAAAAATCAATGAATATTGTAAATGCACAAACAGTAATTTCTCCGCATTGCAAGGTGCAATTCTGAAATTTTTTGCTTTTTCCTGCTCCTCTTAGCATGATAAAGAAGATTCAAAGAGAGTGAGATGCCAGCTCCTTTCATTCAGTCAGTAGCTTCAATCATTTCTGGACGTTTTTCAATGGCAAAAATCAATGAATATTGTAAATGCACAAACAGTAATTTCTCCGCATTGCAAGGTGCAATTCTGAAATTTTTTGCTTTTTCCTGCTCCTCTTAGCATGATAAAGAAGATTCAAAGAGAGTGAGATGCCAGCTCCTTTCATTCAGTCAGTAGCTTCAATCATTTCTGGTATATGAATAACATGATGTTTTTCAATGGCAAAAATCAATGAATATTGTAAATGCACAAACAGTAATTTCTCCGCATTGCAAGTTGCAATTCTGAAATTTTTTGCTTTTTCCTGCTCCTCTTAGCATGATAAAGAAGATTCAAAGAGAGTGAGATTCCAGCTCCTTTCATTCAGTCAGTAGCTTCAATCATTTCTGGACGTTTTTCAATGGCAAAAATCAATGAATATTGTAAATGCACAAACAGTAATTTCTCCGCATTGCAAGGTGCAATTCTGAAATTTTTTGCTTTTTCCTGCTCCTCTTAGCATGATAAAGAAGATTCAAAGAGAGTGAGATGCCAGCTCCTTTCATTCAGTCAGTAGCTTCAATCATTTCTGGTATATGAATAACATGATGTTTTTCAATGGCAAAAATCAATGAATATTGTAAATGCACAAACAGTAATTTCTCCGCATTGCAAGTTGCAATTCTGAAATTTTTTGCTTTTTCCTGCTCCTCTTAGCATGATAAAGAAGATTCAAAGAGAGTGAGATGCCAGCTCCTTTCATTCAGTCAGTAGCTTCAATTATTTCTGGACGTTTTTCAATGGCAAAAATCAATGAATATTGTAAATGCACAAACAGTAATTTCTCCGCATTGCAAGGTGCAATTCTGAAATTTTTTGCTTTTTCCTGCTCCTCTTAGCATGATAAAGAAGATTCAAAGAGAGTGAGATGCCAGCTCCTTTCATTCAGTCAGTTGCTTCAATCATTTCTGGACGTTTTTCAATGGCAAAAATCAGTGAATATTGTAAATGCACAAACAGTAATTTCTCCGCATTGCAAGGTGCAATTCTGAAATTTTTTGCTTTTTCCTGCTCCTCTTAGCATGATAAAGAAGATTCAAAGAGAGTGAGATGCCAGCTCCTTTCATTCAGTCAGTAGCTTCAATCATTTCTGGACGTTTTTCAATGGCAAAAATCAATGAATATTGTAAATGCACAAACAGTAATTTCTCCGCATTGCAAGGTGCAATTCTGAAATTTTTTGCTTTTTCCTGCTCCTCTTTGCATGATAAAGAAGATTCAAAGAGAGTGAGATGCCAGCTCCTTTCATTCAGTCAGTAGCTTCAATCATTTCTGGTATATGAATAACATGATGTTTTTCAATGGCAAAAATCAATGAATATTGTAAATGCACAAACAGTAATTTCTCCGCATTGCAAGGTGCAATTCTGAAATTTTTGGCTTTTTCCTGCTCCTCTTAGCATGATAAAGAAGATTCAAAGAGAGTGAGATGCCAGCTCCTTTCATTCAGTCAGTAGCTTCAATCATTTCTGGATGTTTTTCAATGGCAAAAATCAATGAATATTGTAAATGCACAAACAGTAATTTCTCCGCATTGCAAGGTGCAATTCTGAAATTTCTTGCATTTTCCTGCTCCTCTTAGCATGATAAAGAAGATTCAAAGAGAGTGAGATGCCAGCTCCTTTCATTCAGTCAGTAGCTTCAATCATTTCTGGACGTTTTTCAATGGCAAAAATCAATGAATATTGTAAATGCACAAACAGTAATTTCTCCGCATTGCAAGGTGCAATTCTGAAATTTTTTGCTTTTTCCTGCTCCTCTTAGCATGATAAAGAAGATTCAAAGAGAGTGAGATGCCAGCTCCTTTCATTCAGTCAGTAGCTTCAATCATTTCTGGATGTTTTTCAATGGCAAAAATCAATGAATATTGTAAATGCACAAACAGTAATTTCTCCGCATTGCAAGGTGCAATTCTGAAATTTTTTGCTTTTTCCTGCTCCTCTTAGCATGATAAAGAAGATTCAAAGAGAGTGAGATGCCAGCTTCTTTCAATCAGTCAGTAGCTTCAAACATTTCTGGGATATGAATAACATGATGTTTTTCAATGGCAAAAATTAATGAATATTGTAAATGCACAAACAGTAATTTCTCCGCATTGCAAGGTGCAATTCTGAAATTTTTTGCTTTTTCCTGCTCCTCTTAGCATGATAAAGAAGATTCAAAGAGAGTGAGATGCCAGCTCCTTTCATTCAGTCAGTAGCTTCAATCATTTCTGGACGTTTTTCAATGGCAAAAATCAATGAATATTGTAAATGCACAAACAGTAATTTCTCCGCATTGCAAGGTGCAATTCTGAAATTTTTTGCTTTTTCCTGCTCCTCTTAGCATGATAAAGAAGATTCAAAGAGAGTGAGATGCCAGCTCCTTTCATTCAGTCAGTAGCTTCAATCATTTCTGGACGTTTTTCAATGGCAAAAATCAATGAATATTGTAAATGCACAAACAGTAATTTCTCCGCATTGCAAGGTGCAATTCTGAAATTTTTTGCTTTTTCCTGCTCCTCTTAGCATGATAAAGAAGATTCAAAGAGAGTGAGATGCCAGCTCCTTTCATTCAGTCAGTAGCTTCAATCATTTCTGGTATATGAATAACATGATGTTTTTCAATGGCAAAAATCAATGAATATTGTAAATGCACAAACAGTAATTTCTCCGCATTGCAAGTTGCAATTCTGAAATTTTTTGCTTTTTCCTGCTCCTCTTAGCATGATAAAGAAGATTCAAAGAGAGTGAGATTCCAGCTCCTTTCATTCAGTCAGTAGCTTCAATCATTTCTGGACGTTTTTCAATGGCAAAAATCAATGAATATTGTAAATGCACAAACAGTAATTTCTCCGCATTGCAAGGTGCAATTCTGAAATTTTTTGCTTTTTCCTGCTCCTCTTAGCATGATAAAGAAGATTCAAAGAGAGTGAGATGCCAGCTCCTTTCATTCAGTCAGTAGCTTCAATCATTTCTGGACGTTTTTCAATGGCAAAAATCAATGAATATTGTAAATGCACAAACAGTAATTTCTCCGCATTGCAAGATGCAATTCTGAAATTTTTTGCTTTTTCCTGCTCCTCTTAGCATGATAAAAAAGATTCAAAGAGAGTGAGATGCCAGCTCCTTTCATTCAGTCAGTAGCTTCAATAATTTCTGGACGTTTTTCAATGGCAAAAATCAATGAATATTGTAAATGCACAAACAGTAATTTCTCCGCATTGCAAGGTGCAATTCTGAAATTTTTTGCTTTTTCCTGCTCCTCTTAGCATGATAAAGAAGATTCAAAGAGAGTGAGATGCCAGCTCCTTTCATTCAGTCAGTAGCTTCAATCATTTCTGGTATATGAATAACATGATGTTTTTCAATGGCAAAAATCAATGAATATTGTAAATGCACAAACAGTAATTTCTCCGCATTGCAAGGTGCAATTCTGAAATTTTTTGCTTTTTCCTGCTCCTCTTAGCATGATAAAGAAGATTCAAAGAGAGTGAGATGCCAGCTCCTTTCATTCAGTCAGTAGCTTCAATCATTTCTGGACGTTTTTCAATGGCAAAAATCAATGAATATTGTAAATGCACAAACAGTAATTTCTCCGCATTGCAAGGTGCAATTCTGAAATTTTTTGCTTTTTCCTGCTCCTCTTAGCATGATAAAGAAGATTCAAAGAGAGTGAGATGCCAGCTCCTTTCATTCAGTCAGTAGCTTCAGTCATTTCTGGACGTTTTTCAATGGCAAAAATCAATGAATATTGTAAATGCACAAACAGTAATTTCTCCGCATTGCAAGGTGCAATTCTGAAATTTTTTGCTTTTTCCTGCTCCTCTTAGCATGATAAAGAAGATTCAAAGAGAGTGAGATGCCAGCTCCTTTCATTCAGTCAGTAGCTTCAAACATTTCTGGTATAAACATTTCTGGACGTTTTTCAATGGCAAAAATCAATGAATATTGTAAATGCACAAACAGTAATATCTCCACATTGCAAGGTGCAATTCTGAAATTTTTTGCTTTTTCCTGCTAATCCTAGCATGATAAAGAAGATTGAAATAGAGTGAGATGCCAGCTCCTTTCATTCAGTCAGTAGCTTCAAACATTTCTGGACGTTTTTCAATGGCAAAATTCAATGAATATTGTAAATGCACAAACAGTAATATCTCCACATTGCCAGGTGCAATTCTGAAATTTTTTGCTTTTTCCTGCTAATCCTAGCATGATAAAGAAGATTCAAAGAGAGTGAGATGCCAGCTCCTTTCATTCAGTCAGTAGCTTCAATCATTTCTGGACGTTTTTCAATGGCAAAAATCAATGAATATTGTAAATGCACAAACAGTAATTTCTCCGCATTGCAAGGTGCAATTCTGAAATTTTTTGCTTTTTCCTGCTCCTCTTAGCATGATAAAGAAGATTCAAAGAGAGTGAGATGCCAGCTCCTTTCATTCAGTCAGTAGCTTCAATCATTTCTGGACGTTTTTCAATGGCAAAAATCAATGAATATTGTAAATGCACAAACAGTAATTTCTCCGCATTGCAAGGTGCAATTCTGAAATTTTTTGCTTTTTCCTGCTCCTCTTAGCATGATAAAGAAGATTCAAAGAGAGTGAGATGCCAGCTCCTTTCATTCAGTCAGTAGCTTCAATCATTTCTGGTATATGAATAACATGATGTTTTTCAATGGCAAAAATCAATGAATATTGTAAATGCACAAACAGTAATTTCTCCGCATTGCAAGGTGCAATTCTGAAATTTTTTGCTTTTTCCTGCTCCTCTTAGCATGATAAAGAAGATTCAAAGAGAGTGAGATGCCAGCTCCTTTCATTCAGTCAGTAGCTTCAATCATTTCTGGACGTTTTTCAATGGCAAAAATCAATGAATATTGTAAATGCACAAACAGTAATTTCTCCGCATTGCAAGATGCAATTCTGAAATTTTTTGCTTTTTCCTGCTCCTCTTAGCATGATAAAGAAGATTCAAAGAGAGTGAGATGCCAGCTCCTTTCATTCAGTCAGTAGCTTCAGTCATTTCTGGACGTTTTTCAATGCAAAAATCAATGAATATTGTAAATGCACAAACAGTAATTTCTCCGCATTGCAAGGTGCAATTCTGAAATTTTTTGCTTTTTCCTGCTCCTCAGCATGATAAAGAAGATTCAAAGAGAGTGAGATGCCAGCTCCTTTCATTCAGTCAGTAGCTTCAATCATTTCTGGTATATGAATAACATGATGTTTTTCAATGGCAAAAATCAATGAATATTGTAAATGCACAAACAGTAATTTCTCCGCATTGCAAGGTGCAATTCTGAAATTTTTTGCTTTTTCCTGCTCCTCTTAGCATGATAAAGAAGATTCAAAGAGAGTGAGATGCCAGCTCCTTTCATTCAGTCAGTAGCTTCAATCATTTCTGGATGTTTTTCAATGGCAAAAATCAATGAATATTGTAAATGCACAAACAGTAATTTCTCCGCATTGCAAGGTGCAATTCTGAAATTTCTTGCATTTTCCTGCTCCTCTTAGCATGATAAAGAAGATTCAAAGAGAATGAGATGCCAGCTCCTTTCATTCAGTCAGTAGCTTCAATCATTTCTGGACGTTTTTCAATGGCAAAAATCAATGAATATTGTAAATGCACAAACAGTAATTTCTCCGCATTGCAAGGTGCAATTCTGAAATTTTTTGCTTTTTCCTGCTCCTCTTAGCATGATAAAGAAGATTCAAAGAGAGTGAGATGCCAGCTCCTTTCATTCAGTCAGTAGCTTCAAACATTTCTGGTATATGAATAACATGATGTTTTTCAATGGCAAAAATCAATGAATATTGTAAATGCACAAACAGTAATTTCTCCGCATTGCAAGGTGCAATTCTGAAATTTTTTGCTTTTTCCTGCTCCTCTTAGCATGATAAAGAAGATTCAAAGAGAGTGAGATGCCAGCTCCTTTCATTCAGTCAGTAGCTTCAATCATTTCTGGACGTTTTTCAATGGCAAAAATCAATGAATATTGTAAATGCACAAACAGTAATTTCTCCGCATTGCAAGGTGCAATTCTGAAATTTTTTGCTTTTTCCTGCTCCTCTTAGCATGATAAAGAAGATTCAGAGAGAGTGAGATGCCAGCTTCTTTCATTCAGTCAGTAGCTTCAAACATTTCTGGGATATGAATAACATGATGTTTTTCAATGGCAAAAATTAATGAATATTGTAAATGCACAAACAGTAATTTCTCCGCATTGCAAGGTGCAATTCTGAAATTTTTTGCTTTTTCCTGCTCCTCTTAGCATGATAAAGAAGATTCAAAGAGAGTGAGATGCCAGCTCCTTTCATTCAGTCAGTAGCTTCAATCATTTCTGGACGTTTTTCAATGGCAAAAATCAATGAATATTGTAAATGCACAAACAGTAATTTCTCCGCATTGCAAGGTGCAATTCTGAAATTTTTTGCTTTTTCCTGCTCCTCTTAGCATGATAAAGAAGATTCAAAGAGAGTGAGATGCCAGCTCCTTTCATTCAGTCAGTAGCTTCAATCATTTCTGGACGTTTTTCAATGGCAAAAATCAATGAATATTGTAAATGCACAAACAGTAATTTCTCCGCATTGCAAGGTGCAATTCTGAAATTTTTTGCTTTTTCCTGCTCCTCTTAGCATGATAAAGAAGATTCAAAGAGAGTGAGATGCCAGCTCCTTTCATTCAGTCAGTAGCTTCAATCATTTCTGGTATATGAATAACATGATGTTTTTCAATGGCAAAAATCAATGAATATTGTAAATGCACAAACAGTAATTTCTCCGCATTGCAAGTTGCAATTCTGAAATTTTTTGCTTTTTCCTGCTCCTCTTAGCATGATAAAGAAGATTCAAAGAGAGTGAGATTCCAGCTCCTTTCATTCAGTCAGTAGCTTCAATCATTTCTGGACGTTTTTCAATGGCAAAAATCAATGAATATTGTAAATGCACAAACAGTAATTTCTCCGCATTGCAAGGTGCAATTCTGAAATTTTTTGCTTTTTCCTGCTCCTCTTAGCATGATAAAGAAGATTCAAAGAGAGTGAGATGCCAGCTCCTTTCATTCAGTCAGTAGCTTCAATCATTTCTGGACGTTTTTCAATGGCAAAAATCAATGAATATTGTAAATGCACAAACAGTAATTTCTCCGCATTGCAAGATGCAATTCTGAAATTTTTTGCTTTTTCCTGCTCCTCTTAGCATGATAAAGAAGATTCAAAGAGAGTGAGATGCCAGCTCCTTTCATTCAGTCAGTAGCTTCAATCATTTCTGGACGTTTTTCAATGGCAAAAATCAATGAATATTGTAAATGCACAAACAGTAATTTCTCCGCATTGCAAGGTGCAATTCTGAAATTTTTTGCTTTTTCCTGCTCCTCTTAGCATGATAAAGAAGATTCAAAGAGAGTGAGATGCCAGCTCCTTTCATTCAGTCAGTAGCTTCAATCATTTCTGGTATATGAATAACATGATGTTTTTCAATGGCAAAAATCAATGAATATTGTAAATGCACAAACAGTAATTTCTCCGCATTGCAAGGTGCAATTCTGAAATTTTTTGCTTTTTCCTGCTCCTCTTAGCATGATAAAGAAGATTCAAAGAGAGTGAGATGCCAGCTCCTTTCATTCAGTCAGTAGCTTCAATCATTTCTGGACGTTTTTCAATGGCAAAAATCAATGAATATTGTAAATGCACAAACTGTAATTTCTCCGCATTGCAAGGTGCAATTCTGAAATTTTTTGCTTTTTCCTGCTCCTCTTAGCATGATAAAGAAGATTCAAAGAGAGTGAGATGCCAGCTCCTTTCATTCAGTCAGTAGCTTCAGTCATTTCTGGACGTTTTTCAATGGCAAAAATCAATGAATATTGTAAATGCACAAACAGTAATTTCTCCGCATTGCAAGGTGCAATTCTGAAATTTTTTGCTTTTTCCTGCTCCTCTTAGCATGATAAAGAAGATTCAAAGAGAGTGAGATGCCAGCTCCTTTCATTCAGTCAGTAGCTTCAATCATTTCTGGTATATGAATAACATGATGTTTTTCAATGGCAAAAATCAATGAATATTGTAAATGCACAAACAGTAATTTCTCCGCATTGCAAGGTGCAATTCTGAAATTTTTTGCTTTTTCCTGCTCCTCTTAGCATGATAAAGAAGATTCAAAGAGAGTGAGATGCCAGCTCCTTTCATTCAGTCAGTAGCTTCAATCATTTCTGGACGTTTTTCAATGGCAAAAATCAATGAATATTGTAAATGCACAAACAGTAATTTCTCCGCATTGCAAGGTGCAATTCTGAAATTTTTTGCTTTTTCCTGCTCCTCTTAGCATGATAAAGAAGATTCAAAGAGAGTGAGATGCCAGCTCCTTTCATTCAGTCAGTAGCTTCAATCATTTCTGGTATATGAATAACATGATGTTTTTCAATGGCAAAAATCAATGAATATTGTAAATGCACAAACAGTAATTTCTCCGCATTGCAAGTTGCAATTCTGAAATTTTTTGCTTTTTCCTGCTCCTCTTAGCATGATAAAGAAGATTCAAAGAGAGTGAGATTCCAGCTCCTTTCATTCAGTCAGTAGCTTCAATCATTTCTGGACGTTTTTCAATGGCAAAAATCAATGAATATTGTAAATGCACAAACAGTAATTTCTCCGCATTGCAAGGTGCAATTCTGAAATTCTTTGCTTTTTCCTGCTCCTCTTAGCATGATAAAGAAGATTCAAAGAGAGTGAGATGCCAGCTCCTTTCATTCAGTCAGTAGCTTCAATCATTTCTGGACGTTTTTCAATGGCAAAAATCAATGAATATTGTAAATGCACAAACAGTAATTTCTCCGCATTGCAAGATGCAATTCTGAAATTTTTTGCTTTTTCCTGCTCCTCTTAGCATGATAAAGAAGATTCAAAGAGAGTGAGATGCCAGCTCCTTTCATTCAGTCAGTAGCTTCAATCATTTCTGGACGTTTTTCAATGGCAAAAATCAATGAATATTGTAAATGCACAAACAGTAATTTCTCCGCATTGCAAGGTGCAATTCTGAAATTTTTTGCTTTTTCCTGCTCCTCTTAGCATGATAAAGAAGATTCAAAGAGAGTGAGATGCCAGCTCCTTTCATTCAGTCAGTAGCTTCAAACATTTCTGGTATAAACATTTCTGGACGTTTTTCAATGGCAAAAATCAATGAATATTGTAAATGCACAAACAGTAATATCTCCACATTGCAAGGTGCAATTCTGAAATTTTTTGCTTTTTCCTGCTAATCCTAGCATGATAAAGAAGATTCAAATAGAGTGAGATGCCAGCTCCTTTCATTCAGTCAGTAGCTTCAAACATTTCTGGACGTTTTTCAATGGCAAAATTCAATGAATATTGTAAATGCACAAACAGTAATATCTCCACATTGCCAGGTGCAATTCTGAAATTTTTTGCTTTTTCCTGCTAATCCTAGCATGATAAAGAAGATTCAAAGAGAGTGAGATGCCAGCTCCTTTCATTCAGTCAGTAGCTTCAATCATTTCTGGACGTTTTTCAATGGCAAAAATCAATGAATATTGTAAATGCACAAACAGTAATTTCTCCGCATTGCAAGGTGCAATTCTGAAATTTTTTGCTTTTTCCTGCTCCTCTTAGCATGATAAAGAAGATTCAAAGAGAGTGAGATGCCAGCTCCTTTCATTCAGTCAGTAGCTTCAATCATTTCTGGACGTTTTTCAATGGCAAAAATCAATGAATATTGTAAATGCACAAACAGTAATTTCTCCGCATTGCAAGGTGCAATTCTGAAATTTTTTGCTTTTTCCTGCTCCTCTTAGCATGATAAAGAAGATTCAAAGAGAGTGAGATGCCAGCTCCTTTCATTCAGTCAGTAGCTTCAATCATTTCTGGTATATGAATAACATGATGTTTTTCAATGGCAAAAATCAATGAATATTGTAAATGCACAAACAGTAATTTCTCCGCATTGCAAGGTGCAATTCTGAAATTTTTTGCTTTTTCCTGCTCCTCTTAGCATGATAAAGAAGATTCAAAGAGAGTGAGATGCCAGCTCCTTTCATTCAGTCAGTAGCTTCAATCATTTCTGGACGTTTTTCAATGGCAAAAATCAATGAATATTGTAAATGCACAAACAGTAATTTCTCCGCATTGCAAGATGCAATTCTGAAATTTTTTGGTTTTTCCTGCTCCTCTTAGCATGATAAAGAAGATTCAAAGAGAGTGAGATGCCAGCTCCTTTCATTCAGTCAGTAGCTTCAGTCATTTCTGGACGTTTTTCAATGGCAAAAATCAATGAATATTGTAAATGCACAAACAGTAATTTCTCCGCATTGCAAGGTGCAATTCTGAAATTTTTTGCTTTTTCCTGCTCCTCTTAGCATGATAAAGAAGATTCAAAGAGAGTGAGATGCCAGCTCCTTTCTTTCAGTCAGTAGCTTCAAACCTTTCTGGTATAAACATTTCTGGACGTTTTTCAATGGCAAAAATCAATGAATATTGTAAATGCACAAACAGTAATATCTCCACATTGCAAGGTGCAATGCTGAAATTTTTTGCTTTTTCCTGCTAATCCTAGCATGATAAAGAAGATTCAAATAGAGTGAGATGCCAGCTCCTTTCATTCAGTCAGTAGCTTCAAACATTTCTGGACGTTTTTCATTGGCAAAAATCAATGAATATTGTAAATGCACAAACAGTAATATCTCCACATTGCAAGGTGCAATTCTGAAATTTTTTGCTTTTTCCTGCTAATCCTAGCATGATAAAGAAGATTCAAAGAGAGTGAGATGTCAGCTCCTTTCATTCAGTCAGTAGCTTCAAACATTTCTGGTATATGAATAACCTGATGTTTTTCAATGGCAAAAATCAATGAATATTGTAAATGCACAAACAGTAATATCTCCACATTGCAAGGTGCAATTCTGAAATTTTTTGCTTTTTCCTGCTAATCCTAGCATGATAAAGAAGATTCAAAGAGAGTGAGATGCCAGCTCCTTTCATTCAGTCAGTAGCTTCAAAAATTTCTGGACGTTTTTCAATGGCAAAAATCAATGAATATTGTAAATGCACAAACAGTAATATCTCCACATTGCAAGGTGCAATTCTGAAATTTTTTGCTTTTTCCTGCTACTCCTAGCATGATAAAGAAGATTCAAAGAGAGTGAGATGCCAGCTCCTTTCATTCAGTCAGTAGCTTCAATCATTTCTGGACGTTTTTCAATGGCAAAAATCAATGAATATTGTAAATGCACAAACAGTAATTTCTCCGCATTGCAAGGTGCAATTCTGAATTTTTTTGCTTTTTCCTGCTCCACTTAGCATGGTAAAGAAGATTCAAAGAGAGTGAGATGCCAGCTCCTTTCATTCAGTCAGTAGCTTCAGTCATTTCTGGACGTTTTTCAATGGCAAAAATCAATGAATATTGTTAATGCACAAAAAGTAATTTCTCCGCATTGCAAGGTGCAATTCTGAAATTTTTTGCTTTTTCCTGCTCCTCTTAGCATGATAAAGAAGATTCAAAGAGAGTGAGATGCCAGCTCCTTTCATTCAGTCAGTAGCTTCAAACATTTCTGGTATAAACATTTCTGGACGTTTTTCAATGGCAAAAATCAATGAATATTGTAAATGCACAAACAGTAATATCTCCACATTGCAAGGTGCAATTCTGAAATTTTTTGCTTTTTCCTGCTAATCCTAGCATGATAAAGAAGATTCAAATAGAGTGAGATGCCAGCTCCTTTCATTCAGTCAGTAGCTTCAAACATTTCTGGACGTTTTTCAATGGCAAAATTCAATGAATATTGTAAATGCACAAACAGTAATATCTCCACATTGCAAGGTGCAATTCTGAAATTTTTTGCTTTTTCCTGCTAATCCTAGCATGATAAAGAAGATTCAAAGATAGTGAGATGCCAGCTCCTTTCATTCAGTCAGTAGCTTCAATCATTTCTGGACGTTTTTCAATGGCAAAAATCAATGAATATTGTAAATGCTCAAACAGTAATTTCTCCGCATTGCAAGGTGCAATTCTGAAATTTTTTGCTTTTTCCTGCTCCTCTTAGCATGATAAAGAAGATTCAAAGAGAGTGAGATGCCAGCTCCTTTCATTCAGTCAGTAGCTTCAATCATTTCTGGATGTTTTTCAATGGCAAAAATCAATGAATATTGTAAATGCACAAACAGTAATTTCTCCGCATTGCAAGGTGCAATTCTGAAATTTTTTGCTTTTTCCTGCTCCTCTTAGCATGATAAAGAAGATTCAAAGAGAGTGAGATGCCAGCTCCTTTCATTCAGTCAGTAGCTTCAATCATTTCTGGTATATGAATAACATGATGTTTTTCAATGGCAAAAATCAATGAATATTGTAAATGCACAAACAGTAATTTCTCCGCATTGCAAGGTGCAATTCTGAAATTTTTTGCTTTTTCCTGCTCCTCTTAGCATGATAAAGAAGATTCAAAGAGAGTGAGATGCCAGCTCCTTTCATTCAGTCAGTAGCTTCAATCATTTCTGGACGTTTTTCAATGGCAAAAATCAATGAATATTGTAAATGCACAAACAGTAATTTCTCCGCATTGCAAGATGCAATTCTGAAATTTTTTGCTTTTTCCTGCTCCTCTTAGCATGATAAAGAAGATTCAAAGAGAGTGAGATGCCAGCTCCTTTCATTCAGTCAGTAGCTTCAAACATTTCTGGTATAAACATTTCTGGATGTTTTTCAATGGCAAAAATCAATGAATATTGTAAATGCACAAACAGTAATATCTCCACATTGCAAGGTGCAATGCTGAAATTTTTTGCTTTTTCCTGCTAATCCTAGGATGATAAAGAAGATTCAAATAGAGTGAGATGCCAGCTCCTTTCATTCAGTCAGTAGCTTCAAACATTTCTGGACGTTTTTCAATGGCAAAAATCAATGAATATTGTAAATGCACAAACAGTAATATCTCCACATTGCAAGGTGCAATTCTGAAATTTTTTGCTTTTTCCTGCTAATCCTAGCATGATAAAGAAGATTCAAAGAGAGTGAGATGTCAGCTCCTTTCATTCAGTCAGTAGCTTCAAACATTTCTGGTATATGAATAACATGATGTTTTTCAATGGCAAAAATCAATGAATATTGTAAATGCACAAACAGTAATATCTCCACATTGCAAGGTGCAATTCTGAAATTTTTTGCTTTTTCCTGCTAATCCTAGCATGATAAAGAAGATTCAAAGAGAGTGAGATGCCAGCTCCTTTCATTCAGTCAGTAGCTTCAATCATTTCTGGACGTTTTTCAATGGCAAAAATCAATGAATATTGTAAATGCACAAACAGAAATATCTCCACATTGCAAGGTGCAATTCTGAAATTTTTTGCTTTTTCCTGCTACTCCTAGCATGATAAAGAAGATTCAAAGAGAGTGAGATGCCAGCTCCTTTCATTCAGTCAGTAGCTTCAAACATTTCTGGACGTTTTTCAATGGCAAAAATCAATGAATATTGTAAATGCACAAACAGTAATATCTCCACATTGCAAGGTGCAATTCTGAAATTTTTTGCTTTTTCCTGCTAATCCTAGCATGATAAAGAAGATTCAAAGAGAGTGAGATGCCAGCTCCTTTCATTCAGTCAGTAGCTTCAAACATTTCTGGACGTTTTTCAATGGCAAAAATCAATGAATATTGTAAATGCACAAACAGTAATTTCTCCGCATTGCAAGGTGCAATTCTGAAATTTTTTGCTTTTTCCTGCTCCTCTTAGCATGATAAAGAAGATTCAAAGAGAGTGAGATGCCAGCTCCTTTCATTCAGTCAGTAGCTTCAATCATTTCTGGTATATGAATAACATGATGTTTTTCAATGGCAAAAATCAATGAATATTGTAAATGCACAAACAGTAATTTCTCCGCATTGCAAGGTGCAATTCTGAAATTTTTTGCTTTTTCCTGCTCCTCTTAGCATGATAAAGAAGATTCAAAGAGAGTGAGATGCCAGCTCCTTTCATTCAGTCAGTAGCTTCAATCATTTCTGGACGTTTTTCAATGGCAAAAATCAATGAATATTGTAAATGCACAAACAGTAATTTCTCCGCATTGCAAGGTGCAATTCTGAAATTTTTTGCTTTTTCCTGCTCCTCTTAGCATGATAAACAAGATTCAAAGAGAGTGAGATGCCAGCTCCTTTCATTCAGTCAGTAGCTTCAATCATTTCTGGACGTTTTTCAATGGCAAAAATCAATGAATATTGTAAATGCACAAACAGTAATTTCTCCGCATTGCAAGGTGCAATTATGAAATTTTTTGCTTTTTCCTGCTCCTCTTAGCATGATAAAGAAGATTCAAAGAGAGTGAGATGCCAGCTCCTTTCATTCAGTCAGTAGCTTCAAACATTTCTGGTATATGAATAACATGATGTTTTTCAATGGCAAAAATCAATGAATATTGTAAATGCACAAACAGTAATTTCTCCGCATTGCAAGGTGCAAGTCTGAAATTTTTTGCTTTTTCCTGCTCCTCTTAGCATGATAAAGAAGATTCAAAGAGAGTGAGATGCCAGCTACTTTCATTCAGTCAGTAGCTTCAATCATTTCTGGACGTTTTTCAATGGTAAAAATCAATGAATATTGTAAATGCACAAACAGTAATTTCTCCACATTGCAAGGTGCAATTCTGAAATTTTTTGCTTTTTCCTGCTCCTCTTAGCATGATAAAGAAGATTCAAAGAGAGTGAGATGCCAGCTCCTTTCATTCAGTCAGTAGCTTCAAACATTTCTGGTATATGAATAACATGATGTTTTTCAATGGCAAAAATCAATGAATATTGTAAATGCACAAACAGTAATTTCTCTGGATTGCAAGGTGCAATTCTGAAATTTTTTGCTTTTTCCTGCTCCTCTTAGCATGATAAACAAGATTCAAAGAGAGTGAGATGCCAGCTCCTTTCATTCAGTCAGTAGCTTCAATCATTTCTGGACGTTTTTCAATGGCAAAAATCAATGAATATTGTAAATGCACAAACAGTAATTTCTCCGCATTGCAAGGTGCAATTCTGAAATTTTTTGCTTTTTCCTGCTCCTCTTAGCATGATAAAGAAGATTCAAAGAGAGTGAGATGCCAGCTCCTTTCATTCAGTCAGTAGCTTCAAACATTTCTGGTATATGAATAACATGATGTTTTTCAATGGCAAAAATCAATGAATATTGTAAATGCACAAACAGTAATTTCTCCGCATTGCAAGGTGCAAGTCTGAAATTTTTTGCTTTTTCCTGCTCCTCTTAGCATGATAAAGAAGATTCAAAGAGAGTGAGATGCCAGCTACTTTCATTCAGTCAGTAGCTTCAATCATTTCTGGACGTTTTTCAATGGTAAAAATCAATGAATATTGTAAATGCACAAACAGTAATTTCTCCACATTGCAAGGTGCAATTCTGAAATTTTTTGCTTTTTCCTGCTCCTCTTAGCATGATAAAGAAGATTCAAAGAGAGTGAGATGCCAGCTCCTTTCATTCAGTCAGTAGCTTCAAACATTTCTGGTATATGAATAACATGATGTTTTTCAATGGCAAAAATCAATGAATATTGTAAATGCACAAACAGTAATTTCTCTGGATTGCAAGGTGCAATTCTGAAATTTTTTGCTTTTTCCTGCTCCTCTTAGCATGATAAAGAAGATTCAAAGAGAGTGAGATGCCAGCTACTTTCATTCAGTCAGTAGCTTCAATCATTTCTGGACGTTTTTCAATGGTAAAAATCAATGAATATTGTAAATGCACAAACAGTAATTTCTCCACATTGCAAAGTGCAATTCTGAAATTTTTTGCTTTTTCCTGCTCCTCTTAGCATGATAAAGAAGATTCAAAGAGAGTGAGATGCCAGCTCCTTTCATTCAGTCAGTAGCTTCAAACATTTCTGGTATATGAATAACATGATGTTTTTCAATGGCAAAAATCAATGAATATTGTAAATGCACAAACAGTAATTTCTCCGCATTGCAAGGTGCAATTCTGAAATTTTTTGCTTTTTCCTGCTCCACTTAGCATGATAAAGAAGATTCAAAGAGAGTGAGATGCCAGCTCCTTTCATTCAGTCAGTAGCTTCAATCATTTCTGGACGTTTTTCAATGGCAAAAATCAATGAATATTGTAAATGCACAAACAGTAATTTCTCCGCATTGCAAGGTGCAATTCTGAAATTTTTTGCTTTTTCCTGCTCCTCTTAGCATGACAAAGAAGATTCAAAGAGAGTAAGATGCCAGCTCCTTTCATTCAGTCAGTAGCTTCTATCATTTCTGGTATATGAATAACATGATGTTTTTCAAAGGCAAAAATCAATGAATATTGTAAATGCACAAACAGTAATTTCTCCGCATTGCAAGGTGCAATTCTGAAATTTTTTGCTTTTTCCTGCTCCTCTTAGCATGATAAAGAAGATTCAAAGAGAGTGAGATGCCAGCTCCTTTCTTTCAGTCAGTAGCTTCAATCATTTCTGGACGTTTTTCAATGGCAAAAATCAATGAATATTGTAAATGCACAAACAGTAATTTCTCCGCATTGCAAGGTGCAATTCTGAAATTTTTTGCTTTTTCCTGCTCCTCTTAGCATGATAAAGAAGATTCAAAGAGAGTGAGATGCCAGCTCCTTTCATTCAGTCAGTAGCTTCAATCATTTCTGGATGTTTTTCAATGGCAAAAATCAATGAATATTGTAAATGCACAAACTGTAATTTCTCCGCATTGCAAGGTGCAATTCTGAAATTTTTTGCTTTTTCCCGCTCCTCTTAGCATGATAAAGAAGATTCAAAGAGAGTGAGGTGCCAGCTCCTTTCATTCAGTCAGTAGCTTCAAACATTTCTGGTATATGAATAACATGTTTTTCAATGGCAAAAATCATTGAATATTGTAAATGCACAAACAGTAATTTCTCCGCATTGCAAGGTGCAATTCTGAAATTTTTTGATTTTTCCTGCTCCTCTTAGCATCATAAAGAAGATTCAAAGAGAGTGAGATGCCAGCTCCTTTCATTCAGTCAGTAGCTTCAATCATTTCTGGACGTTTTTCAATGGCAAAAATCAATGAATATTGTAAATGCACAAACAGTAATTTCTCCGCATTGCAAGGTGCAATTCTGAAATTTTTTGCTTTTTCCTGCTCCTCTTAGCATGATAAAGAAGATTCAAAGAGAGTGAGATGCCAGCTCCTTTCATTCAGTCAGTAGCTTCAATCATTTCTGGACGTTTTTCAATGGCAAAAATCAATGAATATTGTAAATGCACAAACAGTAATTTCTCCGCATTGCAAGGTGCAATTCTGAAATTTTTTGCTTTTTCCTGCTCCTCTTAGCATGATAAAGAAGATTCAAAGAGAGTGAGATGCCAGCTCCTTTCATTCAGTCAGTAGCTTCAAACATTTCTGGTATATGAATAACATGATGTTTTTCAATGGCAAAAATCAATGAATATTGTAAATGCACAAACAGTAATTTCTCCGCATTGCAAGGTGCAAGTCTGAAATTTTTTGCTTTTTCCTGCTCCTCTTAGCATGATAAAGAAGATTCAAAGAGAGTGAGATGCCAGCTACTTTCATTCAGTCAGTAGCTTCAATCATTTCTGGACGTTTTTCAATGGTAAAAATCAATGAATATTGTAAATGCACAAACAGTAATTTCTCCACATTGCAAGGTGCAATTCTGAAATTTTTTGCTTTTTCCTGCTCCTCTTAGCATGATAAAGAAGATTCAAAGAGAGTGAGATGCCAGCTCCTTTCATTCAGTCAGTAGCTTCAAACATTTCTGGTATATGAATAACATGATGTTTTTCAATGGCAAAAATCAATGAATATTGTAAATGCACAAACAGTAATTTCTCCGCATTGCAAGGTGCAATTCTGAAATTTTTTGCTTTTTCCTGCTCCTCTTAGCATGATAAAGAAGATTCAAAGAGAGTGAGATGCCAGCTCCTTTCATTCAGTCAGTAGCTTCAAACATTTCTGGTATATGAATAACATGATGTTTTTCAATGGCAAAAATCAATGAATATTGTAAATGCACAAAGAGTAATTTCTCCGCATTGCAAGGTGCAATTCTGAAATTTTTTGCTTTTTCCTGCTCCTCTTAGCATGATAAAGAAGATTCAAAGAGAGTGAGATGCCAGCTCCTTTCATTCAGTCAGTAGCTTCAATCATTTCTGGACGTTTTTCAATGGCAAAAATCAATGAATATTGTAAATGCACAAACAGTAATTTCTCCGCATTGCAAGGTGCAATTCTGAAATTTTTTGCTTTTTCCTGCTCCTCTTAGCATGATAAAGAAGATTCAAAGAGAGTGAGATGCCAGCTCCTTTCATTCAGTCAGTAGCTTCAATCATTTCTGGACGTTTTTCAATGGCAAAAATCAATGAATATTGTAAATGCACAAACAGTAATTTCTCCGCATTGCAAGGTGCAATTCTGAAATTTTTTGCTTTTTCCTGCTCCTCTTAGCATGATAAAGAAGATTCAAAGAGAGTGAGATGCCAGCTCCTTTCATTCAGTCAGTAGCTTCAAACATTTCTGGTATATGAATAACATGATGTTTTTCAATGGCAAAAATCAATGAATATTGTAAATGCACAAACAGTAATTTCTCCGCATTGCAAGGTGCAATTCTGAAATTTTTTGCTTTTTCCTGCTCCTCTTAGCATGATAAAGAAGATTCAAAGAGAGTGAGATGCCAGCTCCTTTCATTCAGTCAGTAGCTTCAATCATTTCTGGACGTTTTTCAATGGCAAAAATCAATGAATATTGTAAATGCACAAACAGTAATTTCTCCGCATTGCAAGGTGCAATTCTGAAATTTTTTGCTTTTTCCTGCTCCTCTTAGCATGATAAAGAAGATTCAAAGAGAGTGAGATGCCAGCTCCTTTCATTCAGTCAGTAGCTTCAATCATTTCTGGACGTTTTTCAATGGCAAAAATCAATGAATATTGTAAATGCACAAACAGTAATTTCTCCGCATTGCAAGGTGCAATTCTGAAATTTTTTGCTTTTTCCTGCTCCTCTTAGCATGACAAAGAAGATTCAAAGAGAGTAAGATGCCAGCTCCTTTCATTCAGTCAGTAGCTTCAATCATTTCTGGTATATGAATAACATGATGTTTTTCAATGGCAAAAATCAATGAATATTGTAAATGCACAAACAGTAATTTCTCCGCATTGCAAGGTGCAATTCTGAAATTTTTTGCTTTTTCCTGCTCCTCTTAGCATGATAAAGAAGATTCAAAGAGAGTGAGATACCAGCTCCTTTCATTCAGTCAGTAGCTTCAATCATTTCTGGACGTTTTTCAATGGCAAAAATCAATGAATATTGTAAATGCACAAACAGTAATTTCTCCGCATTGCAAGGTGCAATTCTGAAATTTTTTGCTTTTTCCTGCTCCTCTTAGCATGATAAAGAAGATTCAAACAGAGTGAGATGCCAGCTCCTTTCATTCAGTCAGTAGCTTCAATCATTTCTGGACGTTTTTCAATGGCAAAAATCAATGAATATTGTAAATGCACAAACAGTAATTTCTCCGCATTGCAAGGTGCAATTCTGAAATTTTTTGCTTTTTCCTGCTCCTCTTAGCATGATAAAGAAGATTCAAAGAGAGTGAGATGCCAGCTCCTTTCATTCAGTCAGTAGCTTCAAACATTTCTGGTATATGAATAACATGATGTTTTTCAATGGCAAAAATCAATGAATATTGTAAAAGCACAAACAGTAATTTCTCCGCATTGCAAGGTGCAATTCTGAAATTTTTTGCTTTTTCCTGCTCCTCTTAGCATGATAAAGAAGATTCAAAGAGAGTGAGATGCCAGCTCCTTTCATTCAGTCAGTAGCTTCAATCATTTCTGGACGTTTTTCAATGGCAAAAATCAATGAATATTGTAAATGCACAAACAGTAATTTCTCCGCATTGCAAGGTGCAATTCTGAAATTTTTTGCTTTTTCCTGCTCCTCTTAGCATGATAAAGAAGATTCAAAGAGAGTGAGATGCCAGCTCCTTTCATTCAGTCAGTAGCTTCAATCATTTCTGGTATATGAATAACATGATGTTTTTCAATGGCAAAAATCAATGAATATTGTAAATGCACAAACAGTAATTTCTCCGCATTGCAAGTTGCAATTCTGAAATTTTTTGCTTTTTCCTGCTCCTCTTAGCATGATAAAGAAGATTCAAAGAGAGTGAGATGCCAGCTCCTTTCATTCAGTCAGTAGCTTCAATCATTTCTGGACGTTTTTCAATGGCAAAAATCAATGAATATTGTAAATGCACAAACAGTAATTTCTCCGCATTGCAAGGTGCAATTCTGAAATTTTTTGCTTTTTCCTGCTCCTCTTAGCATGATAAAGAAGATTCAAAGAGAGTGAGATGCCAGCTCCTTTCATTCAGTCAGTAGCTTCAATCATTTCTGGACGTTTTTCAATGGCAAAAATCAATGAATATTGTAAATGCACAAACAGTAATTTCTCCGCATTGCAAGGTGCAATTCTGAAATTTTTTGCTTTTTCCTGCTCCTCTTAGCATGATAAAGAAGATTCAAAGAGAGTGAGATGCCAGCTCCTTTCATTCAGTCAGTAGCTTCAAACATTTCTGGTATATGAATAACATGATGTTTTTCAATGGCAAAAATCAATGAATATTGTAAATGCACAAACAGTAATTTCTCCGCATTGCAAGGTGCAATTCTGAAATTTTTTGCTTTTTCCTGCTCCTCTTAGCATGATAAAGAAGATTCAAAGAGAGTGAGATGCCAGCTCCTTTCATTCAGTCAGTAGCTTCAAACATTTCTGGTATATGAATAACATGATGTTTTTCAATGGCAAAAATCAATGAATATTGTAAATGCACAAAGAGTAATTTCTCCGCATTGCAAGGTGCAATTCTGAAATTTTTTGCTTTTTCCTGCTCCTCTTAGCATGATAAAGAAGATTCAAAGAGAGTGAGATGCCAGCTCCTTTCATTCAGTCAGTAGCTTCAATCATTTCTGGACGTTTTTCAATGGCAAAAATCAATGAATATTGTAAATGCACAAACAGTAATTTCTCCGCATTGCAAGGTGCAATTCTGAAATTTTTTGCTTTTTCCTGCTCCTCTTAGCATGATAAAGAAGATTCAAAGAGAGTGAGATGCCAGCTCCTTTCATTCAGTCAGTAGCTTCAATCATTTCTGGACGTTTTTCAATGGCAAAAATCAATGAATATTGTAAATGCACAAACAGTAATTTCTCCGCATTGCAAGGTGCAATTCTGAAATTTTTTGCTTTTTCCTGCTCCTCTTAGCATGATAAAGAAGATTCAAAGAGAGTGAGATGCCAGCTCCTTTCATTCAGTCAGTAGCTTCAAACATTTCTGGTATATGAATAACATGATGTTTTTCAATGGCAAAAATCAATGAATATTGTAAATGCACAAACAGTAATTTCTCCGCATTGCAAGGTGCAATTCTGAAATTTTTTGCTTTTTCCTGCTCCTCTTAGCATGATAAAGAAGATTCAAAGAGAGTGAGATGCCAGCTCCTTTCATTCAGTCAGTAGCTTCAATCATTTCTGGACGTTTTTCAATGGCAAAAATCAATGAATATTGTAAATGCACAAACAGTAATTTCTCCGCATTGCAAGGTGCAATTCTGAAATTTTTTGCTTTTTCCTGCTCCTCTTAGCATGATAAAGAAGATTCAAAGAGAGTGAGATGCCAGCTCCTTTCATTCAGTCAGTAGCTTCAATCATTTCTGGACGTTTTTCAATGGCAAAAATCAATGAATATTGTAAATGCACAAACAGTAATTTCTCCGCATTGCAAGGTGCAATTCTGAAATTTTTTGCTTTTTCCTGCTCCTCTTAGCATGACAAAGAAGATTCAAAGAGAGTAAGATGCCAGCTCCTTTCATTCAGTCAGTAGCTTCAATCATTTCTGGTATATGAATAACATGATGTTTTTCAATGGCAAAAATCAATGAATATTGTAAATGCACAAACAGTAATTTCTCCGCATTGCAAGGTGCAATTCTGAAATTTTTTGCTTTTTCCTGCTCCTCTTAGCATGATAAAGAAGATTCAAAGAGAGTGAGATACCAGCTCCTTTCATTCAGTCAGTAGCTTCAATCATTTCTGGACGTTTTTCAATGGCAAAAATCAATGAATATTGTAAATGCACAAACAGTAATTTCTCCGCATTGCAAGGTGCAATTCTGAAATTTTTTGCTTTTTCCTGCTCCTCTTAGCATGATAAAGAAGATTCAAAGAGAGTGAGATGCCAGCTCCTTTCATTCAGTCAGTAGCTTCAATCATTTCTGGACGTTTTTCAATGGCAAAAATCAATGAATATTGTAAATGCACAAACAGTAATTTCTCCGCATTGCAAGGTGCAATTCTGAAATTTTTTGCTTTTTCCTGCTCCTCTTAGCATGATAAAGAAGATTCAAAGAGAGTGAGATGCCAGCTCCTTTCATTCAGTCAGTAGCTTCAAACATTTCTGGTATATGAATAACATGATGTTTTTCAATGGCAAAAATCAATGAATATTGTAAAAGCACAAACAGTAATTTCTCCGCATTGCAAGGTGCAATTCTGAAATTTTTTGCTTTTTCCTGCTCCTCTTAGCATGATAAAGAAGATTCAAAGAGAGTGAGATGCCAGCTCCTTTCATTCAGTCAGTAGCTTCAATCATTTCTGGACGTTTTTCAATGGCAAAAATCAATGAATATTGTAAATGCACAAACAGTAATTTCTCCGCATTGCAAGGTGCAATTCTGAAATTTTTTGCTTTTTCCTGCTCCTCTTAGCATGATAAAGAAGATTCAAAGAGAGTGAGATGCCAGCTCCTTTCATTCAGTCAGTAGCTTCAATCATTTCTGGTATATGAATAACATGATGTTTTTCAATGGCAAAAATCAATGAATATTGTAAATGCACAAACAGTAATTTCTCCGCATTGCAAGTTGCAATTCTGAAATTTTTTGCTTTTTCCTGCTCCTCTTAGCATGATAAAGAAGATTCAAAGAGAGTGAGATGCCAGCTCCTTTCATTCAGTCAGTAGCTTCAATCATTTCTGGACGTTTTTCAATGGCAAAAATCAATGAATATTGTAAATGCACAAACAGTAATTTCTCCGCATTGCAAGGTGCAATTCTGAAATTTTTTGCTTTTTCCTGCTCCTCTTAGCATGATAAAGAAGATTCAAAGAGAGTGAGATGCCAGCTCCTTTCATTCAGTCAGTAGCTTCAATCATTTCTGGACGTTTTTCAATGGCAAAAATCAATGAATATTGTAAATGCACAAACAGTAATTTCTCCGCATTGCAAGGTGCAATTCTGAAATTTTTTGCTTTTTCCTGCTCCTCTTAGCATGATAAAGAAGATTCAAAGAGAGTGAGATGCCAGCTCCTTTCATTTAGTCAGTAGCTTCAAACATTTCTGGTATATGAATAACATGATGTTTTTCAATGGCAAAAATCAATGAATATTGTAAAAGCACAAACAGTAATTTCTCCGCATTGCAAGGTGCAATTCTGAAATTTTTTGCTTTTTCCTGCTCCTCTTAGCATGATAAAGAAGATTCAAAGAGAGTGAGATGCCAGCTCCTTTCATTCAGTCAGTAGCTTCAATCATTTCTGGACGTTTTTCAATGGCAAAAATCAATGAATATTGTAAATGCACAAACAGTAATTTCTCCGCATTGCAAGGTGCAATTCTGAAATTTTTTGCTTTTTCCTGCTCCTCTTAGCATGATAAAGAAGATTCAAAGAGAGTGAGATGCCAGCTCCTTTCATTCAGTCAGTAGCTTCAATCATTTCTGGACGTTTTTCAATGGCAAAATCCAATGAATATTGTAAATGCACAAACAGTAATTTCTCCGCATTGCAAGGTGCAATTCTGAAATTTTTTGCTTTTTCCTGCTCCTCTTAGCATGATAAAGAAGATTCAAAGAGAGTGAGATGCCAGCTCCTTTCATTCAGTCAGTAGCTTCAAACATTTCTGGTATATGAATAACATGATGTTTTTCAATGGCAAAAATCAATGAATATTGTAAAAGCACAAACAGTAATTTCTCCGCATTGCAAGGTGCAATTCTGAAATTTTTTGCTTTTTCCTGCTCCTCTTAGCATGATAAAGAAGATTCAAAGAGAGTGAGATGCCAGCTCCTTTCATTCAGTCAGTAGCTTCAATCATTTCTGGACGTTTTTCAATGGCAAAAATCAATGAATATTGTAAATGCACAAACAGTAATTTCTCCGCATTGCAAGGTGCAATTCTGAAATTTTTTGCTTTTTCCTGCTCCTCTTAGCATGATAAAGAAGATTCAAAGAGAGTGAGATGCCAGCTCCTTTCATTCAGTCAGTAGCTTCAATCATTTCTGGTATATGAATAACATGATGTTTTTCAATGGCAAAAATCAATGAATATTGTAAATGCACAAACAGTAATTTCTCCGCATTGCAAGTTGCAATTCTGAAATTTTTTGCTTTTTCCTGCTCCTCTTAGCATGATAAAGAAGATTCAAAGAGAGTGAGATGCCAGCTCCTTTCATTCAGTCAGTAGCTTCAATCATTTCTGGACGTTTTTCAATGGCAAAAATCAATGAATATTGTAAATGCACAAACAGTAATTTCTCCGCATTGCAAGGTGCAATTCTGAAATTTTTTGCTTTTTCCTGCTCCTCTTAGCATGATAAAGAAGATTCAAAGAGAGTGAGATGCCAGCTCCATTCATTCAGTCAGTAGCTTCAATCATTTCTGGACGTTTTTCAATGGCAAAAATCAATGAATATTGTAAATGCACAAACAGTAATTTCTCCGCATTGCAAGGTGCAATTCTGAAATTTTTTGCTTTTTCCTGCTCCTCTTAGCATGATAAAGAAGATTCAAAGAGAGTGAGATGCCAGCTCCTTTCATTCAGTCAGTAGCTTCAAACATTTCTGGTATATGAATAACATGATGTTTTTCAATGGCAAAAATCAATGAATATTGTAAAAGCACAAACAGTAATTTCTCCGCATTGCAAGGTGCAATTCTGAAATTTTTTGCTTTTTCCTGCTCCTCTTAGCATGATAAAGAAGATTCAAAGAGAGTGAGATGCCAGCTCCTTTCATTCAGTCAGTAGCTTCAATCATTTCTGGACGTTTTTCAATGGCAAAAATCAATGAATATTGTAAATGCACAAACAGTAATTTCTCCGCATTGCAAGGTGCAATTCTGAAATTTTTTGCTTTTTCCTGCTCCTCTTAGCATGATAAAGAAGATTCAAAGAGAGTGAGATGCCAGCTCCTTTCATTCAGTCAGTAGCTTCAATCATTTCTGGTATATGAATAACATGATGTTTTTCAATGGCAAAAATCAATGAATATTGTAAATGCACAAACAGTAATTTCTCCACATTGCAAGGTGCAATTCTGAAATTTTTTGCTTTTTCCTGCTCCTCTTAGCATGATAAAGAAGATTCAAAGAGAGTGAGATGCCAGCTCCTTTCATTCAGTCAGTAGCTTCAATCATTTCTGGACGTTTTTCAATGGCAAAAATCAATGAATATTGTAAATGCACAAACAGTAATTTCTCCGCATTGCAAGGTGCAATTCTGAAATTTTTTGCTTTTTCCTGCTCCTCTTAGCATGATAAAGAAGATTCAAAGAGAGCGAGATGCCAGCTCCTTTCATTCAGTCAGTAGCTTCAATCATTTCTGGTATATGAATAACATGATGTTTTTCAATGGCAAAAATCAATGAATATTGTAAATGCACAAACAGTAATTTCTCCGCATTGCAAGGTGCAATTCTGAAATTTTTTGCTTTTTCCTGCTCCTCTTAGCATGATAAAGAAGATTCAAAGAGAGTGAGATGCCAGCTCCTTTCATTCAGTCAGTAGCTTCAATCATTTCTGGACGTTTTTCAATGGCAAAAATCAATGAATATTGTAAATGCACAAACAGTAATTTCTCCGCATTGCAAGGTGCAATTCTGAAATTTTTTGCTTTTTCCTGCTCCTCTTAGCATGATAAAGAAGATTCAAAGAGAGTGAGATGCCAGCTCCTTTCATTCAGTCAGTAGCTTCAATCATTTCTGGACGTTTTTCAATGGCAAAAATCAATGAATATTGTAAATGCACAAACAGTAATTTCTCCGCATTGCAAGGTGCAATTCTGAAATTTTTTGCTTTTTCCTGCTCCTCTTAGCATGATAAAGAAGATTCAAAGAGAGTGAGATGCCAGCTCCTTTCATTCAGTCAGTAGCTTCAATCATTTCTGGTATATGAATAACATGATGTTTTTCAATGGCAAAAATCAATGAATATTGTAAATGCACAAACAGTAATTTCTCCGCATTGCAAGGTGCAATTCTGAAATTTTTTGCTTTTTCCTGCTCCTCTTAGCATGATAAAGAAGATTCAAAGAGAGTGAGATGCCAGCTCCTTTCATTCAGTCAGCAGCTTCAATCATTTCTGGACATTTTTCAATGGCAAAAATCAATGAATATTGTAAATGCACAAACAGTAATTTCTCCGCATTGCAAGGTGCAATTCTGAAATTTTTTGCTTTTTCCTGCTCCTCTTAGCATGATAAAGAAGATTCAAAGAGAGTGAGATGCCAGCTCCTTTCATTCAGTCAGTAGCTTCAAACATTTCTGGTATATGAATAACATGATGTTTTTCAATGGCAAAAATCAATGAATATTGTAAAAGCACAAACAGTAATTTCTCCGCATTGCAAGGTGCAATTCTGAAATTTTTTGCTTTTTCCTGCTCCTCTTAGCATGATAAAGAAGATTCAAAGAGAGTGAGATGCCAGCTCCTTTCATTCAGTCAGTAGCTTCAATCATTTCTGGACGTTTTTCAATGGCAAAAATCAATGAATATTGTAAATGCACAAACAGTAATTTCTCCGCATTGCAAGGTGCAATTCTGAAATTTTTTGCTTTTTCCTGCTCCTCTTAGCATGATAAAGAAGATTCAAAGAGAGTGAGATGCCAGCTCCTTTCATTCAGTCAGTAGCTTCAATCATTTCTGGACGTTTTTCAATGGCAAAAATCAATGAATATTGTAAATGCACAAACAGTAATTTCTCCGCATTGCAAGGTGCAATTCTGAAATTTTTTGCTTTTTCCTGCTCCTCTTAGCATGATAAAGAAGATTCAAAGAGAGTGAGATGCCAGCTCCTTTCATTCAGTCAGTAGCTTCAATCATTTCTGGACGTTTTTCAATGGCAAAAATCAATGAATATTGTAAATGCACAAACAGTAATTTCTCCGCATTGCAAGGTGCAATTCTGAAATTTTTTGCTTTTTCCTGCTCCTCTTAGCATGATAAAGAAGATTCAAAGAGAGTGAGATGCCAGCTCCTTTCATTCAGTCAGTAGCTTCAATCATTTCTGGTATATGAATAACATGATGTTTTTCAATGGCAAAAATCAATGAATATTGTAAATGCACAAACAGTAATTTCTCCGCATTGCAAGGTGCAATTCTGAAATTTTTTGCTTTTTCCTGCTCCTCTTAGCATGATAAAGAAGATTCAAAGAGAGTGAGATGCCAGCTCCTTTCATTCAGTCAGCAGCTTCAATCATTTCTGGACATTTTTCAATGGCAAAAATCAATGAATATTGTAAATGCACAAACAGTAATTTCTCCGCATTGCAAGGTGCAATTCTGAAATTTTTTGCTTTTTCCTGCTCCTCTTAGCATGATAAAGAAGATTCAAAGAGAGTGAGATGCCAGCTCCTTTCATTCAGTCAGTAGCTTCAAACATTTCTGGTATATGAATAACATGATGTTTTTCAATGGCAAAATCAATGAATATTGTAAAAGCACAAACAGTAATTTCTCCGCATTGCAAGGTGCAATTCTGAAATTTTTTGCTTTTTCCTGCTCCTCTTAGCATGATAAAGAAGATTCAAAGAGAGTGAGATGCCAGCTCCTTTCATTCAGTCAGTAGCTTCAATCATTTCTGGACGTTTTTCAATGGCAAAAATCAATGAATATTGTAAATGCACAAACAGTAATTTCTCCGCATTGCAAGGTGCAATTCTGAAATTTTTTGCTTTTTCCTGCTCCTCTTAGCATGATAAAGAAGATTCAAAGAGAGTGAGATGCCAGCTCCTTTCATTCAGTCAGTAGCTTCAATCATTTCTGGTATATGAATAACATGATGTT
Source organism: Phyllobates terribilis (assembly GCF_046119375.1). Lineage (NCBI taxonomy): Eukaryota > Metazoa > Chordata > Amphibia > Anura > Dendrobatidae > Phyllobates > Phyllobates terribilis. The sequence goes on from NW_027364754.1 coordinate 175,497, forward strand.
TTTCAATGGCAAAAATCAATGAATATTGTAAATGCACAAACAGTAATTTCTCCGCATTGCAAGTTGCAATTCTGAAATTTTTTGCTTTTCCTGCTCCTCTTAGCATGATAAAGAAGATTCAAAGAGAGTGAGATGCCAGCTCCTTTCATTCAGTCAGTAGCTTCAATTATTTCTGGACGTTTTCAATGGCAAAAATCAATGAATATTGTAAATGCACAAACAGTAATTTCTCCGCATTGCAAGGTGCAATTCTGAAATTTTTTGCTTTTTCCTGCTCCTCTTAGCATGATAAAGAAGATTCAAAGAGAGTGAGATGCCAGCTCCTTTCATTCAGTCAGTAGCTTCAATCATTTCTGGACGTTTTTCAATGGCAAAAATCAATGAATATTGTAAATGCACAAACAGTAATTTCTCCGCATTGCAAGGTGCAATTCTGAAATTTTTTGCTTTTCCTGCTCCTCTTTGCATGATAAAGAAGATTCAAAGAGAGTGAGATGCCAGCTCCTTTCATTCAGTCAGTAGCTTCAATCATTTCTGGTATATGAATAACATGATGTTTTTCAATGGCAAAAATCAATGAATATTGTAAATGCACAAACAGTAATTTCTCCGCATTGCAAGTTGCAATTCTGAAATTTTTTGCTTTTTCCTGCTCCTCTTAGCATGATAAAGAAGATTCAAAGAGAGTGAGATGCCAGCTCCTTTCATTCAGTCAGTAGCTTCAATCATTTCTGGACGTTTTTCAATGGCAAAAATCAATGAATATTGTAAATGCACAAACAGTAATTTCTCCGCATTGCAAGGTGCAATTCTGAAATTTTTTGCTTCTTCCTGCTCCTCTTAGCATGATAAAGAAGATTCAAAGAGAGTGAGATGCCAGCTCCTTTCATTCAGTCAGTAGCTTCAATCATTTCTGGACGTTTTTCAATGGCAAAAATCAATGAATATTGTAAATGCACAAACAGTAATTTCTCCGCATTGCAAGGTGCAATTCTGAAATTTTTTGCTTTTTCCTGCTCCTCTTAGCATGATAAAGAAGATTCAAAGAGAGTGAGATGCCAGCTCCTTTCATTCAGTCAGTAGCTTCAATCATTTCTGGTATATGAATAACATGATGTTTTTCAATGGCAAAAATCAATGAATATTGTAAATGCACAAACAGTAATTTCTCCGCATTGCAAGTTGCAATTCTGAAATTTTTTGCTTTTTCCTGCTCCTCTTAGCATGATAAAGAAGATTCAAAGAGAGTGAGATGCCAGCTCCTTTCATTCAGTCAGTAGCTTCAATCATTTCTGGACGTTTTTCAATGGCAAAAATCAATGAATATTGTAAATGCACAAACAGTAATTTCTCCGCATTGCAAGTGCAATTCTGAAATTTTTTGCTTTTTCCTGCTCCTCTTAGCATGATAAAGAAGATTCAAAGAGAGTGAGATGCCAGCTCCTTTCATTCAGTCAGTAGCTTCAATCATTTCTGGACGTTTTTCAATGGCAAAAATCAATGAATATTGTAAATGCACAAACAGTAATTTCTCCGCATTGCAAGTGCAATTCTGAAATTTTTTGCTTTTTCCTGCTCCTCTTAGCATGATAAAGAAGATTCAAAGAGAGTGAGATGCCAGCTCCTTTCATTCAGTCAGTAGCTTCAAACATTTCTGGTATATGAATAACATGATGTTTTTCAATGGCAAAAATCAATGAATATTGTAAATGCACAAACAGTAATTTCTCCGCATTGCAAGGTGCAATTCTGAAATTTTTGCTTTTTCCTGCTCCTCTTAGCATGATAAAGAAGATTCAAAGAGAGTGAGATGCCAGCTCCTTTCATTCAGTCAGTAGCTTCAATCATTTCTGGACGTTTTTCAATGGCAAAAATCAATGAATATTGTAAATGCACAAACAGTAATTTCTCCGCATTGCAAGGTGCAATTCTGAAATTTTTTGCTTTTTCCTGCTCCTCTTAGCATGATAAAGAAGATTCAAAGAGAGTGAGATGCCAGCTTCTTTCATTCAGTCAGTAGCTTCAAACATTTCTGGGATATGAATAACATGATGTTTTTCAATGGCAAAAATTAATGAATATTGTAAATGCACAAACAGTAATTTCTCCGCATTGCAAGGTGCAATTCTGAAATTTTTTGCTTTTTCCTGCTCCTCTTAGCATGATAAAGAAGATTCAAAGAGAGTGAGATGCCAGCTCCTTTCATTCAGTCAGTAGCTTCAATCATTTCTGGTATATGAATAACATGACGTTTTTCATGGCAAAAATCAATGAATATTGTAAATGCACAAACAGTAATTTCTCCGCATTGCAAGGTGCAATTCTGAAATTTTTTGCTTTTTCCTGCTCCTCTTAGCATGATAAAGAAGATTCAAAGAGAGTGAGATGCCAGCTCCTTTCATTCAGTCAGTAGCTTCAATCATTTCTGGACGTTTTTCAATGGCAAAAATCAATGAATATTGTAAATGCACAAACAGTAATTTCTCCGCATTGCAAGGTGCAATTCTGAAATTTTTTGCTTTTTCCTGCTCCTCTTAGCATGATAAAGAAGATTCAAAGAGAGTGAGATGCCAGCTCCTTTCATTCAGTCAGTAGCTTCAATCATTTCTGGTATATGAATAACATGATGTTTTTCAATGGCAAAAATCAATGAATATTGTAAATGCACAAACAGTAATTTCTCCGCATTGCAAGTTGCAATTCTGAAATTTTTTGCTTTTTCCTGCTCCTCTTAGCATGATAAAGAAGATTCAAAGAGAGTGAGATGCCAGCTCCTTTCATTCAGTCAGTAGCTTCAATCATTTCTGGACGTTTTTCAATGGCAAAAATCAATGAATATTGTAAATGCACAAACAGTAATTTCTCCGCATTGCAAGGTGCAATTCTGAAATTTTTTGCTTTTTCCTGCTCCTCTTAGCATGATAAAGAAGATTCAAAGAGAGTGAGATGCCAGCTCCTTTCATTCAGTCAGTAGCTTCAATCATTTCTGGACGTTTTTCAATGGCAAAAATCAATGAATATTGTAAATGCACAAACAGTAATTTCTCCGCATTGCAAGGTGCAATTCTGAAATTTTTTGCTTTTTCCTGCTCCTCTTAGCATGATAAAGAAGATTCAAAGAGAGTGAGATGCCAGCTCCTTTCATTCAGTCAGTAGCTTCAAACATTTCTGGTATATTGAATAACATGATGTTTTTCAATGGCAAAAATCAATGAATATTGTAAAAGCACAAACAGTAATTTCTCCGCATTGCAAGGTGCAATTCTGAAATTTTTTGCTTTTTCCTGCTCCTCTTAGCATGATAAAGAAGATTCAAAGAGAGTGAGATGCCAGCTCCTTTCATTCAGTCAGTAGCTTCAATCATTTCTGGACGTTTTTCAATGGCAAAAATCAATGAATATTGTAAATGCACAAACAGTAATTTCTCCGCATTGCAAGGTGCAATTCTGAAATTTTTTGCTTTTTCCTGCTCCTCTTAGCATGATAAAGAAGATTCAAAGAGAGTGAGATGCCAGCTCCTTTCATTCAGTCAGTAGCTTCAATCATTTCTGGACGTTTTTCAATGGCAAAAATCAATGAATATTGTAAATGCACAAACAGTAATTTCTCCGCATTGCAAGGTGCAATTCTGAAATTTTTTGCTTTTTCCTGCTCCTCTTAGCATGATAAAGAAGATTAAAAGAGAGTGAGATGCCAGCTTCTTTCATTCAGTCAGTAGCTTCAAACATTTCTGGGATATGAATAACATGATGTTTTTCAATGGCAAAAATTAATGAATATTGTAAATGCACAAACAGTAATTTCTCCGCATTGCAAGGTGCAATTCTGAAATTTTTGCTTTTTCCTGCTCCTCTTAGCATGATAAAGAAGATTCAAAGAGAGTGAGATGCCAGCTCCTTTCATTCAGTCAGTAGCTTCAATCATTTCTGGACGTTTTTCAATGGCAAAAATCAATGAATATTGTAAATGCACAAACAGTAATTTCTCCGCATTGCAAGGTGCAATTCTGAAATTTTTTGCTTTTTCCTGCTCCTCTTAGCATGATAAAGAAGATTCAAAGAGAGTGAGATGCCGGCTCCTTTCATTCAGTCAGTAGCTTCAATCATTTCTGAACGTTTTTCAATGGCAAAAATCAATGAATATTGTAAATGCACAAACAGTAATTTCTCCGCATTGCAAGGTGCAATTCTG